>NC_092335.1:78757500-79057500 GCF_046630445.1 Rutidosis leptorrhynchoides
CCACATCTTAATGGATCATAATCCATTAAAGTTGGGCTAATTTAATGGTCCATTAACTAGAGTAGGGTGGGTCTAAGTCCATTAAGGTTAAAAGTCTAATAAGACTAACTAGTGTGCATTAGTAAATTACTAAGCGTAATTAAGCAACCAATAAGCCAAGTAATTGTCATTAGAAAATAACAATTAGTTTTACGTAGTCATAATATTCCAATTACGACAAAAGTTAACGTGTACTAAGTACATAGCTCGTTCTAAACGTCAAGTGACACTAACGGTCATAAAAGCATTCGAGGATCAAGTTAAGTGATTAAGCACTTAATAACACGTTGTAAGGTATTAACAAAAGTAATTAACATGAATTAAGATCCCAGAATGTAATCTAACACAGTACGTACAAATACGCAGTTTTGTGAAAGTAATAAGCACAAAAATATAAGTCGAAAAATTCGGGTCGTTACATTACCCACCTGTTAAAGAAAATTTCATCCTGAAATTTTAGGTTGAGGTAGACGGTAGAGTTGTGAAGAGGTGAGGATATTTCTGCTTCATCTGATCCTCTCGCTCCCAAATAAACTCGGGTCCTCATTTAGTATTCCAACGGACTCGGACGATTGGAATCTTGTTGCGTTTCAAGGTCTTGACATCACGGTCCATGATCTCAACAGGTTCTTCCACGAAGTGGAGTTTGTCATCAATCGTAAGCTCATCTAGTGGTATGACAAGTTCTGGTTCAGCAAGGCACTTCTTTAGATTCAATACGTGGAAAGTGGGATGAACTGAGCTCAACTGAGTCGGAAGATCCAAACGGTAAGCAACGAGTCCAACACGCTCCAAGATTTCAAAAGGACCAATATATCGCGGATTTAGCTTCCTACGCTTTCCGAACCGGATTACACCTTTCCAAGGTGCAACTTTCAACATTACGTGGTCACCTACTTGGAATTCGAGATCTTTACGTTTAAGGTTGGCATAGCTCTTTTGACGATCACGGGCCGTCTTGAGCCTTGCTTAGATCTGGACAATCTTCTCGGTTGTTTCATGGACGAGTTCGGGTCCGGTGATTTGCTTTTCACCTACTTCGGCCCAACAAATAGGAGAACGGCATTTGTGGCCATATAAAGCTTCGAAAGGTGCGGCCTTAATGCTCGAATGGTAACTATTGTTGTAAGAGAATTCGGCTAAGGGCAAATGTTTTTCCCAAGCTTTTCCAAAATCAACAACACAAGCTCATAACATGTCCTCCAAGGTTTGAATTGTGCATTCGCTTTGTCCGTCGATTTGCGGGTGATATGCGGTACTCATATCCAAACGTGTTCCCAAAGCCTCTTGTAAGGAACGCTAAAATCTAGAAGCGAAACGGGCATCTCGATCTGAGATAATCGATAATGGTATACTGTGACAAGATACAATTTCCTTTATGTATAGTTGTGCGAGTTTGTCCATCGTATCAGTTTCCTTCATGGCTAGGAAGTGTGCAGATTTGGTAAGACGGTCAATAATAACCCAGATGGTATCATATCCGCCTACTGTCTTTGGTAGTTTCGTGATGAAGTCCATCATTATTCCTTCCCACTTCCATTGCGGGATTTTGGGTTGTTGAAGTAACCCGGACGGCCTTTGATGTTCGGCTTTGACCTTGGAACAAGTTAAACATTTTCCAACATAGGTGGCAAAATCCCTTTTAAGGTTTGGCCACCAGTATTATTCTTTGAGATCGTAGTACATCTTACCAGCTCCTGGATGAATCGAATACCTTGACTTGTGGGCTTCTTCTAGAATAAGGCTTCGTAAATCCCCATAACTAGGCACCCAAATTCTTTCGGCGAAATATCAGAGTCGGTCTCTTTAACCTCGAATTGAGAGATGAGAATGTTCAAGTTTTCTTGAGCAATATTCTCCTCTTTGAGAGCCTCCTCTTGGGCTACACGGATTTGGCTATTCAGGTTCGTGTGGATGGTGATGTTTAAGGCTCGGACACAAAGAGGTACCATTCTCTCCTTTCGGCTCAAGGCATCAGCTACTACATTTGCCTTGCCAGTATGGTAACGAAGTTCACAATTATAATCGTTCAACGTCTCGATCCACCGTCGTTGTCTAATGTTCAGCTGCTTTTGATCGAATATGTGTTGGAGGATTTTGTGGTCGGTGAAAATAGTACTCTTGGTTCCATAGAGATAGTGTCTCCACAGTTTGAGTGCAAAGACAATGGCTCCAAGATCGAGATCTTGCGTCGTGTAGTTTCGCTCGTGAATCTTCAATTGTCGGGAGGCGTAAGCAATGAATTTCTTATGTTGCATCAATACACACCCAAAACCATGCTTCTAGGCATCGCAATATACAACGAAGTCATCACTGCCTTCGAGAAGGGACAGGATAGGAGCGGTGGTTAACTTATGCTTCAGGGTTTAGAATGCCGACTCTTGTTCGACCACCCAAATGAACTTCTTCCCTTTGTGAGTTAACGCAGTCAAAGGACGTGCAATCAGAGAGAAACCTTCGATGAACCTACGATAGTAACCGGCAAGGCCTAAAAATTGGCGAATATGAGTAGGAGTAGTGGGGGTTTCCCACTTGCTGATGGCTTCGATCTTCAAGGGGTCGACTTTGATACCTTGGCTACTAACAACGTGGCCAAGAAATTGAACTTCCTTAAACCAAAATTCACACTTGGAGAATTTGGCATAGAGTTGCTCTTGTCTCAAGAGTTTAAGCACGAGTCGAAGATGTTGCTCATGTTCTTCTTCACTTTTGGAATAGATTAGGATATCATATATGAAGACGATAATGAATTTGTCCAGGTACGGCTTGCATACACGATTCATGAGATCCATAAACACGGCAAGTGCGTTAGTTAAACCAAATGGCATCACAAGAAACTCATAATGACCATAACGAGTTCGGAATGCAGTCTTAAGTACATCGCTCTCCTTCACCCTCAACTGGTGATAACCTGATCGCAAGTCGATCTTGGAGTAAATGCTGGATCCTTGTAGCTGATCGAATAGATCGTCAATCCTGGGAAGGGGATACCGGTTCTTGATTGTCAACTTGTTTAATTTGCGATAGTCAATACACATGCGGAAAGATCCGTCCTTCTTCTTCACGAACAAAACAGGTGCGCCCAAAGGCGATGAACTCGGTCGAATAAATCCACGGTCTAGCAATTCTTGTAGTTGACTCTGCAACTCTTGTAGTTCGGAAGGTGTGAGTCGATAAGGTGCGCGAGCTACAGGTGCAGCTCCTGGCACTAGATCGATCTGAAACTCCACTGATCTCGGTGGGAGTAATCCCGTAAATTCTTCTAGAAAGACTTCGGGAATTTCATCCACAATCGGTACATCCTTCACGCTTTTCTCCTCAGTTTCCAACTTCTTCACATGTGCCAAAATAGCAAAATGCCCTTTTCTCATGACCTTTTGTGCCTTCATGCAACTAATAAGGCTCATCTTTGGGCTACATCTTTCTCCGTAAACAATTAATGGTTCCCCATCTTCGCGAGGTATACGAAGAATCTTCTCTCCACAAACTCTGCTCTTACTTTGGACAGTCAGTCCATGCCGACTATCACATCAAAGCTCCCCAACTTAATGGGTATTAAATCAATCTCAAAATCCACACCAGCTAAGTTTACTATACCTCCTCGGCCAATTTGGTCAACTTTCTCAAGTATTCCATTGGCTACCTCAACAAGATAACTCTCCTCCAAAGGAACTAATGACCAATCTATCTTAGAGCAAAAGTGTCTACATATATAACTCCTATCGGCACTAGTATCAAACAAGACAGAAGCTAATAGTTTATTGATAGTGAATGTACCTGTAACCAAGTCAGGATCCTCGCGGGCATCTCTGGCGTTTATGTTGAAGACTCTTCCACGTGTTGGCCCGCCATCCTTCTTCTTGTTCGGACATTCATTCTTAAAGTGACCCTGCTGGCCGCATTCAAAGCACTTCCTTGGCCCATTCAGATTTGTCCTCACAGCTGGGGTGTTGCTCTTACAATCTCTGTCGATGTGTCCAGCCCTTTTACACTTCTCATACACTACGTTGCAGTATCCAGTATGATGCTTGTAGCATCTCTTACACTGAAGAAGGCTACCTTTGTAGTTAGGGTTAGGGTTAAGGTTCCTCCAGTCGTTGTTTCCCTTAAAGTTCTTATGCCTCTTGACCGGATTCTGATCAAAACCTTTACTCTTGTTTCCGTCCCACTTACGTTTCCCATTACTAGCTCCCGATTTGGATTTCATCTTCTCTGGCTCTTGGCAGGTAATTTGATTCATCAGGGTGGGCGCCAAGTGCATAGCTTCCAGGACATTTGCTGGTTTCGAAGAAGTATCATTTCCCTGAATGTCCTTAGGGAGTCCCCACAGATACCATTCCAATCGCTTGAACTCAGGAGTAACCATTGTGGGGCACATCAAGGCTAACTCCAAGTACCTCCTGTTATAGCCATCAAGGTCAGTTCCCATAACCTTCAGTTCCCAAAACTCCGCTTCCATTTTCTGAATTTCGGTTTTGGGGCAGTATTCCTCGATCATAGCCCTCTTAAACTACTCCCAGGGTGTTGCATAAGCTTCGTTAATTCCTTGAGCCTGGGCGAACATATTCCACCAAGTCAAAGTGCCATCCGACAGTGTGTAGGATGCGAACTTAGTCCTGTTCATGTCGGAACAGTTGCTAACCCGAAATACCGATTCGAGCTTTTCAAACCATCTTGTCAACCCAACGGGACCTTCCATTCCACTGAAGGTATTTGGCTTGAAACTCATGAACTCTTTGTAAGTACACCCATTCTGAGCAATCCGGTTCACCATTGGAGCTTGTGCAGGGTTGGCATCCGCCATAGCTGCGGCTACTCGAGCAGCTATCATCTTCTTAATTTGCGCTGCAATGGGTGTTCCTCTCGGACCTCTTCCGTTTGCCATCGATCTTCCAAACAAAAATTTTGACTTAAGTCAAGATCCATTAATCAATAATCGATCACGTCATAGCATATGGTAATCAATATGGAAACAACACAATACACGTTAGCTAAGCATGGCAAACTAGTTGCAGATAGCACAAAAACCATCATGTAATAACTTAAATAAAACGCCGTACAATAATTCAAACAACGGTAATTCCATTCATAATAAGAAAAGTTGCATACAACTTCATAAGGTTCGTACAATACATGAGTGAAAAACATGAAACTACTAACGAAAATACATAATAAAATCTAATACAACAGTCTTATGGTGATGGTGGATAAATGATGTCCATCATGTGGGACACCTGGTCCTCGAGCTCAGTCACTCGGGCACGTAGGGCATGCACTTCCCTCGTCAACTACTCGGTGGTGGGAGGTGCTGGTGGGGCAGGTGGTGCAGGTGGTGCCGGTGGTGCAGATGGTCCGGATGCTGCGGATGTAGCACTAGAAGTAGATGGCATAGTGTGGGTGACCTTACGCACAAATGGATCAGCAGGATACGGCACAACCCACTTACGGGCGGTGACCCTAACCAACTGTCCATGTGCATTCATGAATGGCTTTCTCCCATTAACCCCTGGAATAACGGTACCATCGTAGTGGTAACGCTTCTTCGGCGAGGTAGAGGGTGGCGGTACAGGCTCCTCCTCGGGGTCATCTTCAGAATCATCCTCGGGATCCTCCTCGCTGGTGTCATCGGATGATGAACCATCTGAATCGTCTAAAGGTAGTGCAGGTATATCACGGGCGGGAGAAAGTGTCTGGCTGGTGGTCATGACCCAATATCTGCTAGGTGGAATTGGCACGACTCGTCTGTCAGCGGTGCGTCTGACCCAATGTCCACACTCATTACGGAAGGGACTGCCCCCGTTTCCCCCAGGGATCACGGTACCATCAGAATGATGATGTGGCCCCAGGAGACTAGGGATGGGTGGAGCTGGGATCTCCTCGGGATCCTCGTCTCTGTCTGAGATGACCATTACGTCGGGCACGTGACTACTATCCCCAGAAGACGAATCGCCAGAGTCGTAGGAGGGTAGCGGTGAGTCAGAAACAATAGTAGGCGAAGTAGCAGATGTAGACGTATCTGAATCACTCTTGAAGTCAATGGTCATGGGCGGCATGTCCGACATCTGAACAAGGAAAAATAACTTTTTCCATGTCAGTAAGACATATAGCAAGCATGTAATCAGGTATAGTAACTACAGCAGCCTAGATCATCTACGGCAGTACATAGCATGGCAATAATAACAGTATCATACCGAAGTAACATGCAATCAAAAGCAGATAGTAGCATGCAGTAGCGAGAATAAGTAGTAGTATACAGCAAGTTCATATAGCAGTAAAAGTAAGCAGTAGCATGCAGCAATTCCGCAAAAACAAGTAAACGAGCAACTTGTAGATTAGTCCTATTAGTGAGTCCTACTCGACTCGGTCAAGACACACTAATGCAACCTAATTCCCTACAACCAATGCTCTGATACCAAATGTGACACCCCGTACAAAATCAACGTGTACGGATCATCAACAACAGGATCATTGCACGGTTACAACACTATATGTTGTTTAAAAACAAGTTTTGCATTCATGAAAATATAACGTATTTACCAACGTCAAATTTTTTACAAAAGATAACTTGCTTCTATGAATATGAAGCATTAACATAAGTACGTGATACAAAGGTCATTACAAAGCCATTGTTCAAATGTAACAAAAGTTGTGAATGTAAAGAAATAAAAGTTCCATGATTGAGACATCTCTAAATAATGCAGCGGAAGTCTAACACAGCGAGTCTGTAACAGCAAGTCTATAGCACCAAGACTATAACAGCAAGTCTAACAGTGGAAGCAACAACGTCTAAGAACCTGAGAAATACATGCTTTAAAATGTCAACTCGAATGTTGGTGAGTTATAGTTTATTTGTAATCAGCAATGTAATGTAGACCACGAGATTTCGTATTCAAAACAGTATGAAAAGTATATGCTTATTCGTGGGCACCCGGTAACTAACTTAACAAGTAATATAAATATCACCCCCTAAAAGTTCACTTGGTGAGTGCGTAAGTTTATGAAGTATTAAACACCCGTTAAATGCTAGCGTGACTAGCCTGAGTGGGGATGTCAAACCCTATGGATCCATATCTAAGATTCACGTCTACCGGTTCATAAACCAATAGTTAAACGTTACCGGGCTAAGGGGAATCTTTGTGCGGTTATATCACCCACACATATATAAAGTTTAAGTACTCGTGTCTAGTATGTAAAACATAAAAAGCGCATGTATTCTCAGTCCCAAAAATAGTAAAGTAGAAAGGGAGCTATAACTCACAGTGAAAATGCGGTAAAAGTCGATATGAAAAAGTATGCAAGTAGTAAGTCGGTCCGAAAGGTCCTCAACCTAAGTCAAAGGTTATTAAGTCAGTATATTTTCCCCAAAAATTTTAAAGTAAATAAGTTAAGTCTTAAGTATCATCGTCGTCATCATCATTCGTAAAAGATAAAGTAAGTTTTCAACAAGAATGGAGTTCTAAACGAAAGGCTGAATTTGATCAGCAGCTACGACCTCTATACAAACTGAAAAGACGCGTGGTCAGTGGCCAAGGCTCCATATGTGAGTCCTGTTACCGCTGTCCAATTTTTAGATCCTAACTCGATGTCGTTTGACCGTGGCGACGGTTCAAGCGCGAGTAGGTCAGAAATTTTAGCACGTCGTTACAAAGTCGTAGTGATTTTCGGAAGGCTATAAATCCTAAACCGAATATCGGATTTAGGCGAGTCTTTAACGAAAAGTCATCGACTCGAACCGAACTATCTGAAAATAAACTTTCTAGAAGCCCTAGGAGTCTGATCAGACCCTAAAAAACAGAAAACAAGTGCTCCGGTAGGTTTCTTGGTACTTGATGCTTATCACGGTTCTCATCCTTGATGCGTATAAGCCTCAAGTGTACAACTCTTTGATGTTTTAGCATCACTTTGACCAAGTTTCAACCATAAACACACCATGTCAAGACTAAGGAGAAATACAACTCACTTAAGAGTTTTAGAAGGATGATGAACCAAGGTTACATCATGTTCTTAGTCTTAACATAAATACAAGTTCTATTCAAGGTTAAAGCTACAAACTTTGATTCAAATCAAGCAAGATCTTAAGTCACATAACTTAGATCAAACAAAGTAATGAAACCCTAAGCTAGAAATTTTGGATCCCTTAACAAATAATTATGAGATTTCAAAGCTAGAAAGCTTGAATCTTTTATGTCCTTAAAGATCTTTAAAGCAAAAAGTTAGATCTTCAAGTTTCATGAAGATCATAAACACAAGTTTTTGATCTTTTAACAAAAATAAAGTGATCTTAAGCTACAAAACTTAGATCTAACAAAGTAATGAAGATCCAAAGCTAGAAAGCTTGAATCTTTTATGTTCTTGAAGATCTTTAAAGCAAAAAGCTAGATCTTCAAGTTTCATGAAGATCATAAACACAAGTTTTGATCTTTAAAAAAAAATAAAGTGATCATAAGCTATAAAGCTTAGATCCATCAAAGTAATGAAGATCTAAAGCTAGAAAGCTTGAATCTTTTATGTCCTTGAAGATCTATAAAGCAAAAAAGCTAGATCTTCAAGTTTCATGAAGATCATAAACACAAGTTTTGATCTTTTAATAAAAATAAAGTGATCATATGCTATAAAGCTTAGATCCATCAAAGTAATGAAGATCCAAAGCTAGAAAGCTTGAATCTTTCATGTTCTTGAAGGATTCAAATCAAAGTTTGAATCTACAAGATATAACAAGATCAAAAAGCTAAAAAGCTTGATCTCATGGTGATGATGATGATGTCGTGATTAAGAAGAAAAAGAGAAGAACAATAAAATTCAAGAACTTACAATTTTAGTGTGAGAAAGACTAGAGAGAAAATTAGAGAGCGAGTGTGTAAAATGAGAATGAAATGAAGTGTGAAATGAAGGATGAGGCTTGCATTTTATAGTGGTGGTGGTGTGCTTGTGGTCGACGCTTTAGGGGGGGGACAAGGGGGGACAACTTTTGCTTTTTGCATGGTGGTGGTACAAAGGTGGTGCTTGCTGTTGGGATCTCATGCAACATATGTAGTAATGGCTAACAAAAATGCTAGTATGTTGGCTTATCTTAATGGGTTTTTGTCCTACATATTAATGGATCATAAATCCATTAAAGTTGGGCTAATTTATTGGTCCATTCAATAGAGTAAGGTGAGTCTAAGTCCATTAAGGTAAAAAGTCCAATAAGACTAACTAGTGTGCATTAGTAAATTACTAAGCGTAATTAAGCAACCAATAAGCCAAGTAATTGTCATTAGAAAATAACAATTAGTTTTACGTAGTCATAATATTCTAATTACGACAAAAGTTAACGTGTACAAAGTACATAGCTCGTTCTAAACGTCAAGTGACACTATCGGTCATAAAAGCATTCGAGGATCAAGTTAAGAGATTAAACACTTAATAACACGTTGTAAGGTATTAACGAAAGTGATTAACATGAATTAAAATCCCAGAATGTAATCTAACACACTACACACAAATACGCAGTTTTGTGAAAGTAATAAGCACAAAAATATAAGTTGGAAAAGTCGGGTCGTTACAGCCGGTAGGCTCCATCATGCTGGAAGTTGTTTTAGGAACACTACCCTTCCAAAGTACTACAAACATCGAATTCTCCATAGTCAACACAGACTCACGGTATAACATTATCTTAGAACATAATGCCATGCAGAAATTTGGTGCAACTACGTCAACGGTACACGGCATGTTGAACTTCTCGACTCCAGCCGGGGTGGCCACGATCCGGACGCAAGAATTGGAATCAATCTAGTGTATGCAGATATTCAAAGGCACCAATGATATTATAATCCATGATAACGGTTACGTTTCCCCGAATCCTAAGCATCCGGACCAGCGGATCTAGATCGGTGCTACCTTGAGCACCAATGCGAGGGACACACTCTGTAAACTCTTAGTAGCAAATATTGATGTCTTCGCTCGGGAGCCATCCGACATGATGGGTGTCCCACGAGAAATAGCTCAACACCGGCTGAACGTAAACCCGAACATCACACCGGTTATTCAGAAGAAAAGAGCAATGGCGCTAGAACGAAGAGAATTCTTGGATAACGAAGTACAACGGCTGGTCGATGCCAGTATAATGAAGAAAGTAAAGTATTAAACATGGGTGGCAAATCCCGTGATGGTAAAAAAGGCAGACGGATCTTGGCGTATGTGTGTCGACTACAAGGACATCAATAAAGCATGCCCGAAAGACAATTACCCTCTGTCAGAAATCGACTGGAAAGTTGAGTCCCTCTCGGGTTTCCAGTTTCTGAGCTTCCTGGATGCATACAGGGGTTACCAACAAATCCCAATGGCAGAGGTCGACGAAGAAAAGACTGCATTATTCACAAACAAAGGCATCTTTTATTATATAAAAATGCCATTTGGGTTTAAAAAATACTGGAGCAACATACCAACAGATAATCGACAAAGCATTCCAGGACCAAATTAGATGAAATATCGAAGCATATGTAGACGACATCATCATCAAAAGCAAAACAGAAGAACAAATGATTTTAGATATCATCGAAACGTTCGATTCACTACGTAAAATCAATATGAAGCTAAATCCATCAAAATGCTCTTTCGGAATGGAAGAGGGCCATTTCTTAGGCTTCACAATAACTCCAAGAGGAATAAGGCAAACCCGAAGAAAATCCAAGCAATTGAAAACATGCAGTCGCCCAGAAATAAAAAAGACGTGCAAAGCTTAAACGGGAAGCTAGCGGCACTAACAAGATTCCTGTCACGGGCCGTCGACAAGGCCCTTCCTTTTTTCCAAACGTTAAAGGGCTGCTTAAGCAAGAAGGATTTCATCTGGACAGATGAAGCCAAAAAGGCCTTCCAGGATGTAAAGGCGTTCTTAAAAGAACTGTCCACGTTAACGGCACCAATACCAGGTGAAACCCTCATGGTATACCTTGCCGCCTCCTTTGAGGCAATCAGCTCGGTGCTAATTGCCGACAGAGGTAAAACCCAAATGTAAGCAAAGTGTTACAGAACGGAGAAGTAAAATACCCGGCCATGGAGAAACTAATTTACGCCTTAGTGCACACGGCAAGACGGTTACGGCGATATTTTCAAGCACATCCGATACAAGTCTTCACGGAACAACCAATCAAACACATCCTGACTAGACCAGAAATCTCCGGAAGAATGGCGAAGTGGACAATAGAGCTTGGCGAGCATGAAATCACCTTCCTCCCAAGATATTCAGTAAAGGGCCAGGTCATAGTCGACTTCCTGGTAGGTCTACTCCTTGTTTCCCCAAACGGAGAAGAAATAACCTACGCAATCCAGTTAAAGTTCAAATAATGAGGCCGAGTACGAAGCACTAATAGCCCAATTACGCATGGCAAAAAGTATTGATGTACGACAACTCACAGCTTATGTCGACTCACAACTGATTGCAAGCCAGTTAAACGGCAGTTTCGAAGCAAGAGATACATCAATGCAAAAATACCTAGAGCTTACAAAGACATTAACCAAAGCCTTCGCGACATTTGAAATAAAGCAAATACCCCGTAACCGTAACAAGAAAGCAGATGCTTTGAGCAAGCTTGCCTCTTTGCTCTATGACCACTTCACCAAAAAGGTTATGGTCGAAGTACTGGAAAGAAAGTCAACCGAGGAGGATACCCTCATGGAAAAAATCACGACAGAAGAAGAATGTTGGATGACACCTTTCATAAAATACCTTGCCGATGGTACCCTCCCGGAAGACAAGCTATAAGCCCGTAGGATACGAATGCGGGCACCGATGTATAACTTTAAAGATGGCATCATGTATAGGAAATCATTCACATAGCCTTATTTAAGATGCGTTGGGCCAGCGCAGGCAAAAGAGATCATACAAGAAATGCACGAGGGAGCCTGCTCCACATACTCCGGCTACCGAACGATAGTCAGCAGGATCAAAAGAATGGGTTATTTCTGGCCACACATGTACCGGGACATATACGATCTAATCGTAAACTACGAGGCATGTCAAATACATGCTCCCGTTAACAGATCCCCTCATTGTAACATGATTCTTATACACGCCGCTTGGCCGTTCTGCAAATGGGGGATCAACATTTTGGGCCCATTCCCAAGAGGTGTCGGGAACATTAAGTTCTTAGTAGTCACAATTGACTACTTTACAAAATGGGTCGAAGCAAAACCGTTAAGCACAATCACTGGAAAGAAAATCTTAACCTTTGTATGGGTGGGCATCGTTTGTCGTTTCGGTTTACCACGAGAGATAGTCACCGACAATGGCACACAATTTGCACACAATCCATTTAAGGACTGGTGTGCAGACATGGACATTCAACAGTCATTTACTTCCGTGACCTACCCACAGGCCAACGGACAGGTCGAGGTCACTAACAGGGACATTGTTGCCGGCATAAAGGCAAGACTAGGTAAATACCGACAAGGATGGGTGGACGAACTCTAACATGTACTTTGGGCACACCGGACAACACCAAAAGACAGTACAAACGAAACACCCTTCAGTCTGGTATACAATACTGAAGCAGTTATCACGACTAAAGTGTTTGTCCCAACCAACCGAATAGCAACATTCGATGAATAACAAAACGACGAAGAATTACGAGAAAACTTGGATGCTCTCGAAGAACGGCGGACAATAGCACATCGCAAACCACTATGACAAAAAAGTCAAGCCACTGGACTTTCAGCAAAAAGTCTTAGTACTACGAAGCAACGAGGCCAGCTGACAGCAAGATATCGGAAAATTGGGCCCACGATCGGAAGGACCTTATAGGGTTGTCGGCATAACTGAGTATGGCGCATACCACCTGGAGACACCAGACGGAGTTCCGATACAACGCCCTTGGGACGCCTTTCACTTAAAGAAATACCATGTGTAACTTATCTGCAACCGGGAGGCCTTATCACCCACTCGGATAGCAGAAATAAAGCACACTTATGTACCCAAATCATTTCTATGTATAAGTCATCAATAAAGTTTCATTTTATATACTTTTGCACTGTAACAACTCTGAATATGACACAAACAAATTCAAAAGTCTTTTGGCATATTTCAGACCTACTGTCAGAAGAAATGTCTTTTAGCTTTTGTTGGTAGGAGGACACCTCTTGAAGAACCTTCTTGGATAATGAGGGTGTCCGGCCATATCATTGATGGTTCTGTTTTACCATATAAACATCTCGACCATACTCACGCGTAGTCTAGATATCTACGTTTTTGTCATGACACTGCACGCAACTCAAAACAAAATAAACTAGTTTACACACAAGACATAACCAAATGTAAAAACATCACATTCATAACAAAAACACAACCGAGTGCATATCTCTACGGTTGGTAATTTACAATATCCTTCACGGATGAGTTCTCGTCCCTACAAATCCTCAAAACTAATATGGCCGAGAGCCTCATGTGTAAAGACCCGTCCTAATCCATAAGGACGAATACAATAACATATGATTACATCGCGAGGTATTGACCTCTATATGATACATTTTTACAATCATTGCATTTTTTTTTAAAAGCCAAACTTTCATTACATCGAAAGTTAGCAGGTATGCATACTATTTCATAATATCCAAAATATAAATGACCTAGTATGTCATTTACTTAATAATAATCTCTAATACACTTCAATGACTCGAATGCAACGTCTTTTGAAATATGTCATGAATGACTCCAAGTAATATCTTTATAATGAGCAAATGCACAGCGGAAGATTTCTTTCAAACCTGAGAATAAACATGCTTTAAAGTGTCAACCAAAAGGTTGGTGAGTTCATTAGTTTATCATAATCATTCATTTCTATCATTTTAATAGACCACGAGATTTCATATTTTTCCATTTCTCATATACAGCATGCATGCTTTAAGGTTCAATTATATGGTGAACACCTGGTAACCGACATTAACAGAACGTGTCTAGAATATCCCCTATCATTCCGGGAAACCATCGGACATGATATACAACAAAAATGAAGTACTAAAGCATCCGGACGTTCGAATGGGGTTTGTTGGGCCCATAGATCTATCTTTAAGATTCACGTCAATTAGGCGTGCACTAATTCTCAAAATTAGTGATGTTCCCTAATTCTTAGGCTACCAAGTTAAAAAGGGGCATATTCGGCTTCGATCATTCACCCATATAATGTAGTTTAATTACTTGTGTCTATTTCGTAAAATATTCATAAAAGTTGCGCATGTATTCTCAGCCCAAAAATGTAAAGGGTCAAAAGGCAAATGAAACTCACCATACTGTATTTCGTAGTAAAAATACATATAACATCATTGAGCAAGTGTAAGGTTGGCCTCGGATTCACGAACCTATATTAATTATATATATTTATATGTTGATCAATATATGTCTAACAATTTAGGTCAAGTCGTAGTGTATCACAATCCTAATGCTCGAGACTAATATGCAAAGGTCAACAAAAGTCAATTTGACTCAAAATGATTTTCAAAATTTATACATGATTATTATATAGTTTAAATATCGTCATTTTATATTTTTAAATATTTTTAAAAGATTTATTAGATTAAATAATATAATTCATTTATTAATAAATAAAACTTTATATAAAAATATGCTTTTATATATCTTAGATAATAAAATTTATAAAGTTCATTGAATATCATAAAAATATTATGATAGGTTTTATTAAGGTAATTATATTATTTGTATTACATTTTTATTTGATAAAATAACATTGATAATAATAATAAGTAAAAGTTGTATTTATTTTGTATTAATAATTATTATTATCCTACTAATAACAATATTTATATTTATGAAAATGGTATTATAACAATATGATAATTCTTATTAATAATGAATTTTTATATTAACAATGATATTCCTATTAAAAATAATAATTTTTGTAAAGATGATATTTTTAATATTAATAATAATACTTTTTAATAATAATAGTGATAAAAATAATGGAAAATGATAATTTTATCTAAATCAATATCTTTAAATTTCATCATGATACTCATACTCATTATTTCCTAATCAATTTGTTAATAGCTTTTAAATCGTCTTTTATATCGCGTTCCTTTTAATGATAATAATAGTAATCATAATAATTATGTGTTACTAATATTAGTTTTAATTATAATAATACTAATAATAATAAATTTTATGATAATGATAATACTAATAACTATTTTAATGATAATAATAATAATACTAATTATAACTTTAATGATAATGACGATAGTAATAATAATAAAAATAACAATTTTTAATGATAATACTTTTTATTGATAATGATAATAATAATAATAATAATAATAATAATAATAATAATAATAATAATAATCATAATAATAATAATAATAATAATAATAATAATAATATAATAATAATAATAATAATAACAATAATTGTGATGTCCGCGACTAATCCTCCCGGACGGAATTTTCAACAGTTGGTCCCATCGCGTTGATCGACTCCAAGTAATGTTCTTAACATGAGCTTATGCACAGCGGAAGACTTAACTCGTACCTGAGAATAACATGCTTTAAAAAGTCAACATAAAGTTGGTGAGATATATAGGTTTGTTACTAACAGCGTTATAACTATGGACCACAAGATTTCATATATAAAAACATAATACGCTCGCAAGTGTATGAAAAGCATTCCAAGCAGTGGGCACCCGGTAACTAGCCTTAACAAGAGTGTGTACCCCTGAGTTATAATAATATGTGCACCGAATCAAGTGCGTTCCGTTAACCTCGAAGTACTAAACACCCGTTCTTCTAGTTTAGTAGTGACTAGAACAACATCTGGGTGGGGGTGTAAAACCCGATAGATCTATCTTTAGGATTCGCGCCTACCAGTTCATAAACCAATAGTTAAAGTTACCAAGTTAGGGGATTTTTGATTCAAACCCATGTAGAACGTAATTTTAGTCACTTGTGTCCATAACGTAAATCATTTATAAAAATAGCGCATGTATTCTCAGCCCAAAAATATTTAAAGTTTAAAAGGGAACTATATACTCACCATACTGTATTTTGTAGTAAAAATACATATAACATCATTGAACACGTATATGGTTGGCCTCGGATTCACGAACCTTAATAGCATTAAAAGATATAATTTGCCTGAGACAGGACTCGAACCTCGACCTCTCGCTTAATCAACACACTTCCAAACCACCTGGGCTATGCCCGTTTTCTGTTTTACAATGGCATTCGATTTTATTTAGCCCGTATTATTTAAGTTCCCCTTTTAAATCCATCGGTTCAATAAAACCCCTCACGGCCCAAGACACTTAATAGACTCACGGCCCAATCAATCATATTGTAGTTCCATTTAATTTACAATCGGCCCAAGTTATACACTAATAGAAATATGGCCCGAGTTATAACATCTTTTTTTTAAAGATTTCAGTTTATAACCTAAAAGGTGTTTTGGTGGTTCGGTTTTTAAAAAGAAAATAATCGCAGCCGACGTTTTGTTTTCACCATGAATCATTCGAGCAGGTCAACACACCCTCTTATCTTTACAGCTCATTCCCCATATATGTTTGCTATTAAATCATCATCATTATCGTTATCACTCTCCTTTATCATCATTACCAATCCTTCGTTCTATTTAATGGAAACAGAAACGATTTATGTAGCTGTAACAAGTTATTTTGCAACGGTTTCTTCTTCAAACAGAACTAAATACACGAGGTGAATTAATTAAATAAGAAGATTGATAGGTGTGAGTTTCGTATGGTGCAACAGATGGAAAAAAAATATATCGGTGGTGGTAAATAAATCTGTGTTCATGGTGTTGTGGTGGTGAGTTTTGAAACCGAACAGGAATCAGAAAAATAAAACGTATGATGGTGGTGACAGTTGTGGTGTTTATAAGGGTTGTTGTTGGAGGTTCCATGATGGGTTTTGTCAATCGATTGCAACAATTCACATGGGTTTAGATTGGTTTTCGTTGTAGGTCACGGTTAAAGCATCGGGAAATAGTGGCGATGGTTGTTTAATGGTGTTCAAAATAAAAAGGTGAGGGTGTTGCGGCTATGATAGCCGAAGGTGGTGGGAGTTATATTAGTGATCAAATGGGTGGAATGGTGGTGGTTTAGGTCTAGCTAGGTGGTGGTTTTGATCGAATAAATATGAAACTGAATAGGTAATAGCAGTAGCTTCAATTAATGGTAACGTATCAGATAGTTGTGGTTGATTCGAAGAAGAGATGGAGAAAGAGGGGAGAGATATAGCGAGTATAAACATCAACCAAAGTGGGACTTTCTTTTGGTGTAAGTTGATTAGCAAAAAGGAAAGAAAGAATTGTGATGCATATATAATTGTGTATGTTGACAGGTTTATTCTCTTAAGAATGAATCAAAAAGGAAACGTTAAAACTTGATTTAGACTTGCAACTGTTTTTGGAATGTATTTGTGATCTTATACGATATGTAAACAAGATATGAGACAGAAACAGAAACTAAATAAAATCCTTGATGGTGAAAGCAAGTAGAAAACGTATAGATTTTTATATATTTAATCAAATCAATATTAACAATTAATAAATAGATATTATTAATAATATTAATAATTATTATATCCTTAATAAATAATAATGATACACAAATCATAATAATTATATTATAAGTAATAATAGATTGTATTATTTTCTAATAGATATAACTATATTAATAATAAACATTATTGATAATAATAACTTTAAATAAAATGACAACTTTAATAATCAAGTTAATATTAATACTTTTATCAATCTTAATAATAATTATATATTTATTTTAAATTAATAGTTCGTGAATCGTCAGGCATGGTCAAGGGATATTCGATTACATAAATATAGATTTTAAACTTTCTAGACTCCACATGAGGTTTTTGCTTATCGTGTCGGAATTATATAAAGCTTAAGGTTTAAATTTGGTTGGAAATTTCCGGGTCGTTACAGTACCCACCCGTTAAAGAAATTTCGTCCCCGAAATTTGGTAGAGGTTGTCATAAATAACAATAGGAATGTTTTCATGACGAATATGAGGTAATAATAGAGTTTTATCATTATTGGAAAATATAGATAAAACGATTCGATCATATGAAGCGCACGAGTTAAGCTATCACAAAAAAATGAAATGAGTAATATGGTATCGTTTTAACTGATGACGTGTTTATGATTGATTTCCGGAATTCACGAGATTTAAAAAAAAAAAAAAAAAATCTTTCGTGATAAGATTTGGTTCTTCGGCGATTTAGAAAACAGGATCTCCTTTGATTTAATGCGGCAAATCTGTTGTGATTTCTTTGTCGGATATTTCACTTATAAATCCACTCCTTCATTTTCCTTATTTTCCACAACTCACATTTTCTACCCCTTCTCCTTAATTCCTACTTTAAAACATTCATCAATATGCTTCATCCAATTCTAATTCTTGATATACTCCTAATTTTCACATCTTTCATCCTTCTCTTTCATCTTCCACCGGAGGATTTTATTTACTTCTACTATACTCTTGTGTTTATAGTGTTTCTATTTCTCCCGTGTCTCTATATTGCTGTCTATATCGATATACACGGTTTGAAATTTTGGGATTATTATTGAGCTTTATATTCTTCATTATTTTTCGGAGCTTCATGCTTTCATTTCCTTCTTCCGACTTCGAGTCAAGCGAGTAATGGTTCGGAATTCGTAGATATGAAGTTTGGAATGAACATAGCTAATGCTCTTAGAAAGATATGATAGTGGCACGATTTTTATTTGTCAAATTACTAGAATATCTTAAAAAAAACCGAATCATGTAGAGAATATTTTCTTGATATGTTTAGAGATTAGATAGAATGTAAGAGTCGTGTAACATGGCACATGACGATGGTACTATGAATCATCACATTCCATTAGAAACTCAACATGACTTACTGTAATATAATGACGTTGATCAAGTGTCATTATATTATATTAATTCATGCATCAGTTCCCAACACTACTTCAAAACATTCATATTATAAACTTGAAGGTTTCAGAATTTAGAAACTAACACAGTTTCTTTTATGTTGTAACGCAGATGTTACAGAAGGATAAATGATCTCAGATAAGAATGCTTATGAAAATATCTTCAGAAATATTGAGGATATTTATAATGAAAGGCACAATGGTATCTTAGATTTTCTATCATTGATGGATGATGAGGAAGATTTGTCTGTGAAGGTTTAGAATGAGAATTAAGGTGTTTGCCGACGATCTTAGCAGACACTGAATCATTTGGATCCTTTGAAGTCAGGTTTAGTTTTCATAATTTGTCCACAGTCTCCTTCATACTTTGCTCAATCCATTTTCCAATTCCAACCCTTCTCTTTTTCTGAACTTTACCGAACACACTGTACTTTATCATCAAACTTTTGACTGTTAAAGTAGTTTACAGTTTTTGCTGCTTCATCAGCATTCCAAGAACAAGTTCGTAATTCTGGGTGTTTTTCAGAAACTTCACATTCGGAATATAAAATTCTTAGGGGTAAACGTTATAGGTATGACGGGAGAAGTTTTGCGAGATTTTCAAAATACTGATTGCGGATTTCGCCAAAAAGATAATGAGTTGCTGGTACATCTGCTGATGATGTTATGAAATATAAAAGGTTCTCCGATAACGACGGCGAAAGGACAAGGTATAAATTTCGAGATTTTAAGAAAAGTAGTCTATCTAGGGAGTCGAAGTGGAGCTGTGACAAAAATTAGCTTCTTGAAAAGGAATTGTAGGGTTGTTTTTGCTAATAAATGGCAAAGGATTCAACACGGTATGTGTTAAACTATGAATTTGGATTCGAGAGTTTTTCAGGTGCACAAATCTTTTCTTCCGTAGATGAAGTGCAGCGGGTTCAACTTCTCGATCGAGGTGTTTTCAAAAATCATGAAAGATTTGAATGCGGATTGTAATTATCGAGGTACGAATGAGGTTTAAGTTGAAATCAAGTGGCAAACTTGAAGAATTGCTTAGTTTCATATGTTATAATCAATATTTTAATTCATTTTTAATCGTCCAAAATTACAGTCCAATTGTCCAATTGTCCAATGGTCCAATAAATTCATATATAAATTAAATAAATAATATTCGAATTATTTAATACGTATCGTGACCCGTGTACCGGTCTCGGTGTCGATCACAACTCAAAGTATATATATATTTTGGAATCCACCTCAACCCTGTATAGCCAACTATAGAGTGTCTATGGTCGTTCCAAAATATATATATATAGATGGGTCAATATGATAGGTCGAAACCTTATATACGTGTCCCGTTATTTAAAGTGCGTAAATGTAAATAACAGAAATTAAATGACGATAAATAAAATTGCGAGAATGTAAATTGCGGAAATTAAATTGCGATAAATTAAATGTTAATCAGTTAGCTGGGAACAGTTAGCCGGAACAGTTAGCATGAAATCCTATCACAATTTCAATTAATTAATTCGTTTGTTTCTAACACTTTTTATTTTTTTGTCCAATGTTTTCTTCGTTATGCCACTTGTTGGATTCTGATAGGTCAAAATCCAAATATGAAATTTGAATAGAAATGATTATTCTGTGTTGAACGGATACGTACATCGGTAGTTGTAAGTAAGATAGTAAATGATCGTTGAATCAGATTCGAAGAATGTACAGTGTGATTTATTAATGTGAATTCTAAATATTCCTCGGGTACTACCCACCCGTTAAAATATTTTCATTATTAACAGTTTGTACGAATGAATTTTTAATTACAATCTTTATGAAAATATACTTGCATATATAATTTCATCGGATGTAATCATGGATTTAATGAGTCAATAAGATATTAACTCATTTGATTTATCGTTAATACTGGATTACATGATCTCTAAAACATTAGAGATTTCATATTCACCATGTCGAACGAAGATATATGAGGTGGAACGTTACATAAAGCGAAGGTAATCGATGTAGAATGATATATAGAACGAGGATTATACTTGAAGTACAGATGATGATAGTGAGGCGTGTGATGTTGATATCCGAAATACAGATCGTGATGTTGAGATTTACGACGTGATTGTGGTTGGGTGTTGAGCGTATTGTCGGCGTTGATGATGATGGTACGGATTATGTTGCTGGTGCTGCTGCTGGTATTTGTAACCTTCGCACCATGTTCTCCATAGCGTGTAGTTCGTTAACTTCTGCTAATACACCGAGATGATTGACGGTTGAAGCGAGCGAATGAACAGGATTCGAAATATGGGATAGTATATAATTGTGACGAGATTCTCTGGAAATGAAAGAGAAAATGGTTTCTTGAACAGGTTCACCGGTAAGTGCTTCAGGTTCATTGTCAAGAGAAAATTTTGGTGGATGGAAAGGATACTCGATGTGAAATGATTTTCGAATATAGGATGATATTCTAACTTCATTGAATACCTATATATATAGTACTAAAGATTCCGTAGACTATGGAGGAATTTACGACATGTGTCAGGCAATTCTATGGTAACAGATACGCTAGGATATGAATTTTGTCTATACACTATCAATGCAGTAAATGCAGTAAGACGTGTCTAGACTTATGAATGATAAGCAGGCAATTTCCTAAAGATGATAAGCAGATGATTTCCGACTAGATATGATAAGCAAAACTTTTGACATGTAGACATGGTCAAAGTCCAGACTCATTAATGTATTCTAACAACTACTAGTCAGACACACTAATGCAAGACCTGATTCGCTAAGACCACCGCTCTGATACCAACTGTGATGTCCGCGACTAATCCTCCCGGACGGAATTTTCAACAGTTGGTCCCATCGCGTTGATCGACTCCAAGTAATGTTCTTAACATGAGCTTATGCACAGCGGAAGACTTAACTCGTACCTGAGAATAACATGCTTTAAAAAGTCAACATAAAGTTGGTGAGATATATAGGTTTGTTACTAACAGCGTTATAACTATGGACCACAAGATTTCATATATAAAAACATAATACGCTCGCAAGTGTATGAAAAGCATTCCAAGCAGTGGGCACCCGGTAACTAGCCTTAACAAGAGTGTGTACCCCTGAGTTATAATAATATGTGCACCGAATCAAGTGCGTTCCGTTAACCTCGAAGTACTAAACACCCGTTCTTCTAGTTTAGTAGTGACTAGAACAACATCTGGGTGGGGGTGTAAAACCCGATAGATCTATCTTTAGGATTCGCGCCTACCAGTTCATAAACCAATAGTTAAAGTTACCAAGTTAGGGGATTTTTGATTCAAACCCATGTAGAACGTAATTTTAGTCACTTGTGTCCATAACGTAAATCATTTATAAAAATAGCGCATGTATTCTCAGCCCAAAAATATTTAAAGTTTAAAAGGGAACTATATACTCACCATACTGTATTTTGTAGTAAAAATACATATAACATCATTGAACATGTATATGGTTGGCCTCGGATTCACGAACCTTAATAGCATTAAAAGATATAATTTGCCTGAGACAGGACTCGAACCTCGACCTCTCGCTTAATCAACACACTTCCAAACCACCTGGGCTATGCCCGTTTTCTGTTTTACAATGGCATTCGATTTTATTTAGCCCGTATTATTTAAGTTCCCCTTTTAAATCCATCGGTTCAATAAAACCCCTCACGGCCCAAGACACTTAATAGACTCACGGCCCAATCAATCATATTGTAGTTCCATTTAATTTACAATCGGCCCAAGTTATACACTAATAGAAATATGGCCCGAGTTATAACATCTTTTTTTTAAAGATTTCAGTTTATAACCTAAAAGGTGTTTTGGTGGTTCGGTTTTTAAAAAGAAAATAATCGCAGCCGACGTTTTGTTTTCACCATGAATCATTCGAGCAGGTCACCACACCCTCTTATCTTTACAGCTCATTCCCCATATATGTTTGCTATTAAATCATCATCATTATCGTTATCACTCTCCTTTATCATCATTACCAATCCTTCGTTCTATTTAATGGAAACAGAAACGATTTATGTAGCTGTAACAAGTTATTTTGCAACGGTTTCTTCTTCAAACAGAACTAAATACACGAGGTGAATTAATTAAATAAGAAGATTGATATGTGTGAGTTTCGTATGGTGCAACAGATGGAAAAAAAATATATCGGTGGTGGTAAATAAATCTGTGTTCATGGTGTTGTGGTGGTGAGTTTTGAAACCGAACAGGAATCAGAAAAATAAAACGTATGATGGTGGTGACAGTTGTGGTGTTTATAAGGGTTGTTGTTGGAGGTTCCATGATGGGTTTTGTCAATCGATTGCAACAATTCACATGGGTTTAGATTGGTTTTCGTTGTAGGTCACGGTTAAAGCATCGGGAAATAGTGGCGATGGTTGTTTAATGGTGTTCAAAATAAAAAGGTGAGGGTGTTGCGGCTATGATAGCCGAAGGTGGTGGGAGTTATATTAGTGATCAAATGGGTGGAATGGTGGTGGTTTAGGTCTAGCTAGGTGGTGGTTTTGATCGAATAAATATGAAACTGAATAGGTAATAGCAGTAGCTTCAATTAATGGTAACGTATCAGATAGTTGTGGTTGATTCGAAGAAGAGATGGAGAAAGAGGGGAGAGATATAGAGAGTATAAACATCAACCAAAGTGGGACTTTCTTTTGGTGTAAGTTGATTAGCAAAAAGGAAAGAAAGAATTGTGATGCATATATAATTGTGTATGTTGACAGGTTTATTCTCTTAAGAATGAATCAAAAAGGAAACGTTAAAACTTGATTTAGACTTGCAACTGTTTTTGGAATGTATTTGTGATCTTATACGATATGTAAACTAGATATGAGACAGAAACAGAAACTAAATAAAATCCTTGATGGTGAAAGCAAGTAGAAAACGTATAGATTTTTATATATTTAATCAAATCAATATTAACAATTAATAAATAGATATTATTAATAATATTAATAATTATTATATCCTTAATAAATAATAATGATACACAAATCATAATAATTATATTATAAGTAATAATAGATTGTATTATTTTCTAATAGATATAACTATATTAATAATAAACATTATTGATAATAATAACTTTAAATAAAATGACAACTTTAATAATCAAGTTAATATTAATACTTTTATCAATCTTAATAATAATTATATATTTATTTTAAATTAATAGTTCGTGAATCGTCAGGCATGGTCAAGGGATATTCGATTACATAAATATATATTTTTAACTTTCTAGACTCCACATGAGGTTTTTGCTTATCGTGTCGGAATTATATAAAGCTTAAGGTTTAAATTTGGTTGGAAATTTCCGGGTCGTTACAGTAATAATTAGATAAAAACTAGAACGACGATAATAATGACGATAATAATAATTATTTTTAATAATAATACAAAAATTCAATTGACAACAACTTCTAATCCGTTCATCGAATCTATTCGATATCTAAATGAAAAGTTTATAGTTTTTCGCCAGCTTTCCAACGACATGCATATCATATACCTTTTCTCAATCGCATATGTAATTAATTCATGATCTATCATAAAATATTTAACGACAGTAACAAGCATACAAGCATGCATAATCCTAAATACTCGAGAACTAGTCAGGGATACACTAATAATAATATTAATAATAATAGTAATAATAATAATAATAAATTTTGGCATTAAAAACTACCTTAGAAGCTCTTTAAATAAAAAGTTGCACCAAGCAAAGATCGAACCCGAGACCTCTCGTTAACCTTCGCACCCTCAAAACCATTGAATTGCCATCTGTTTTTCTGTTTTTAATCCCATTTGTAATTTATATAACCCGAATTTAAAATACTTCAATTCCATCTTCTTCTTCAATCACATAATCGACCAGAGGTAAGCTCATTGACCACAACAAATTAACTAATTGATTTATGCTCCTTAACTAACCCAGTACGCTCATGAGCCATTTAAATTGAATTATTTTTACAATAGAAACAGAAAAGAGAAGCTTACAGCTTTGTTTTGTAACTATGAACTCCAAAACAGAAATCGAATTTTTAGTATGTTTCAAACCACGAACCCAACATGAAATATATTTAAAATCCCTTCTGGAAACTGTAGGAACCTTCAATTTAACCTAAATCAAAACAAATTTTTTTGAATTTAGCTAAAGAATAAAAGTTGACTTTTTAATTCTAAAACTTTGACTCTTTAAATTCTAATCGATAAAGAGAAATTGAAGGCTAATGTTTTGCAGATAGTTCGTATAGAGGATTCCTAAGAAAACTACATTCATAGATTTTGGATTTTGGTTCGGATTCAAGGTTTTGATAAAAAGTTGCAGGTACATAGGTGTCGAGCTGTTTATAGTGGTTTTTCTGTTTTCTTTTCAAATACAGCGACTACCAGCAGTAAGTAAGGATATTAATCGAATCCTGGAGTATATGTTTGATTGTTGCCTAGTGTTAAAGTTCAACAGAAGTTTGACAGAAATCCTTCGTACAGAATCAAATAAATCTCGATAGGGATGGGTAACAAATTTTTTTTTAATTACTGTAATGGATTCCAATCCTTGAAATCAGTTAAGTGGAAGAAGATAAATTAAAAACTGTTTGTGATTGCTGCATAAATCGATTCAGACTCTAAAGTAGATCGTTCGTGGATGTTAAACCGTATACAGGTGTTATTTATATTTATTTATGTATCTATTCGTATATGTATATATATAACTCTGTATATACTCGAATAATATATATATGTATCTGTTTATCTGTATATGAATGTATTTGTATTTTACACATTAAGGAAACAAAATATTATTAAATATACAAACCTTAATTTTTAACATTAATATTAATTTTAATAATGAAATAATGATAACAAAACTTAATAATAATATAAATGATAATAGAGATAATAATAATAATAATATCAATAATATTAATATCATAATAATATTAATAAGGATAATGATAATATTTAGTAACCAATTTAATAATAATACTTTTAATAATCCTAATAATGATTTTACTAATACAATGATACTGATAAATATAATAATAATGTTAATATTAACTTTTATCTTTAGTCCTCATGAAAATAATAATAATAATCATATTAATAACTATATTTTTAACTCGTAATTACTTTTACAATTTATTAATTGCATCATATTTACTTATTACATACTGTATTGGATCTTTATTATTTATGTATATTATGATATTTATAATATTATTTATGTATAGAATTCATACATGTATATATATATATATATATATATATATATATATATATATATATATATATATATATATATATATATATATATATATATATATATATATATATATTTAATAGCAACTTTACTACTGGTTATAATAATAATAATGTTGTTAACAATGATACAATAATATTAGTAATTGTAATAACTCAAATGTATCAATGTTCATATAAAAGATTAATAACATTTATTATATAAATATATTTATTTATATATATACTTATCTATTTACAAATAGTTGTTCGTGAATCGTCGAGAACAGTCAAAGGGTAATTGATTACATGACTATGGTTTCAAAATGTTCGAGACTCAACATTACAGACTTTGCTTATCTTGTCAGAAACATATATAGTTTAAAGTTTAAATTTGGTCGGAAATTTCCGGGTCATCACAGTACCTACCCGTTAAAGAAATTTCGTCCCGAACTTTGATCGAGGTTGTCATGGCTAACTATAAAAATGTTTTCATGACGAATATGAGTTGATAAATAGAGTTTTATCATCATTGAGTAATATAGATAAAACAATTTGATTATACGAAGAGTATAAGTGAAGCTATCGCAAGAGAGTGAAATGAATAAATGTAGAATCGTTTTAACCGATGACGTAGTTATGATTGATTTCCAAAATTCATGGGATTTAAAGAAAATCTTTGTAATAAGATTTGGTTCTTCGGCGATTAAGGAAATTAGGATCTTCTTTGATTAAATGCAATAATCTGTTTCGATTGCTCTGTCGAATATTTCACTATAAATCCTCCCCCTTCGTTTCCTTATTTTCCACAACTCACACCTTCTATTCTTTCTCCCTTGTTTCATACTTTAAAGTATTCATTAATATGCTCCATCCCGTTCTGATCCTTCATATCTGTCATTCTTCTCTTTCATTTACCACCTGAAGATTTTATTTACTTCTACTATTATCTTGGGGTTATAGTGTTATTAATTTTACAGTGTCTTTACATTGCAATACGTATTGATATACACGGTTTGTAAATTATGTGTTGTTGTCTAGATTTATATCTTTCCTTATTTTTCGGAGTCCATGCTTCTGTTTCCCATAATCATTGTCATCCACAGTTAATGCTCTCTCCTATTTGCTGCGATTTATACCCCCTATTTACACTTCGAAACTTCATTCTTTCGTTTCCTCTTCTTTCCATTAAGCATCGCATGTAATGGTCCAGAATTTGTAGGTATGAAGTTTTGGATGAACATAGTTAATGTTCCAAGAAAGAAATCGTAATTGTACGACCTTGTTTTGGTAAATTACCAGAATATCCGAAAAGATAGAACTATCAAGAATATAGGTTCTTAATATGTTTGGAGATTTGGTAGAATGTAAGGGTCGTGTAAATGGCACATGATAACGGTATGTTCTGTGAATCATCACGTTCCATTAGAAACTCAGCATGACTTACTGTAATATAATCACGTTGATCAAGTTTTATTATATTATACTAACTCATGCTTCAGTTCCCAACACTACTTCAAAACATTCATATTTTAAACTCGAAGGTTTCAGAATTTAGAAATTAAAATAGTTTCTTTTATGTTGTAACGCAGATATTGCGAAGAGAAATGATTTCATATAAGATTAGTTGTGAAAATATCTTCCGAAATATCGAAGATATTTATAATGAAAGATACGATGATATCATAGAATATTTAAGACAAGATGATGATGAAGAATATTGTCCGCAAAGGTTTTAGAGTAAGAAGCAAGGTATTCGATAGTAATTTTGGCAGACACTTAATCATTTAGATTCTTTGAAGGTAGGTTTATCCTTGTGATTTGTCCACAGCCTCCTTCATGGTTTGCTCAATCCGTTTTTTTCAGTTCCAAACCTTCTCTTTTTCTCAGCTTTACCACCATACTATTCTTTATCATCAAACTTTTGACTGTTAAGGTCGTTTACCGTTTTTGCTGCTTCATCAGCATTGTTCCAATTTCAGAGAACTAGTTCATAGTTTGGGATGTTTTTTAGAAACTTCAAATTCGAAATATGTAAGTCTAGGAGATAGACGTTATATGTATATGAATAACTGTTGGCGTAGAATCGCTGCAAAATTCGAGAATAATAATTCAAGCTTTTTGGTATGGCAATTATTGTTACAGGATGTAGGTGAATACATGATGGGGTTTCATGAATAATATAGATATTTTTCAGAGAGACTAAAGCCGAAGTTTCTGGTACATCTGCTGATAATATAGTGGAATATAAAAGGTTCTCCGGTAACAATAAAAGAGTACACATATATATATCAAGGTTATAATAAGGTTGTTTCGAATGAAAAGTCAAAGTTGACTTGCTGGAGCTGTGACAAAATTGGGTAATTTGGAAAGAGATTGAAAAGTTATTTTCGGTAATAATAACGCTAAAGGAAATTAGCACAGCTACGCGTTAAACGTTTACTCAGTTTCCGAGAGTTTTCAGGTGCATAACTATACGCAATAATCTTTTCTTCCGTAGATGAAGTGCGGTTGGTTCATCCTCCCGATTGAGGTGTTTTTAAGAATTACGAAAGGTTTGAACGCAGATTGTAATCGTCAATATACAAATGAGGTTTAAGATGAAATCAAGTGGCAAACTTGAAGAATTGTTTAGTTTCATATGTTATAATAAATATTTTAATTCATTTTAATTGTCCACTGTTGGTAGTCCTCAGTTGATTAGTCCACAGTTAGCTAGGAACAGTTACCTAGGATTTTATTAGCGTAGATTCTTAATAAAATTTCTCATAGTTAATTTGTTTGTTTCTAACAAATTTTATTCCGTCAAAAGTTTTCTTCATTATGCCACTTGTTGGATTCTGATAGGTCAAAATCCAAATATGAAATTTGAATGGAAATGGTTATTCTGTGGTGAAATGGTTAAAATATTTTCATCATTAACAGTTTGTATGAAAGAATTTTTAATCACAATCTTTATGAAAATATATATACATATATATTTTCTTCAGATGTAATTATGGATTTAATGAGTCAATATAATATTAGACTCATTTGTTTTTCGATTTGAGCTAGAATAAGTAATCTCTAAAACTATTAGGAACCACATATTCTTCACAGAATATTAATGAAGTTATGGATCAATACTTCATCGTTAATTATTAGGATCCACATATTCTTCGCAGAATATTAATGAAGTTATGGATCAATACTTCATCGTTAATTACTGTTGGTACTCCTTGGTATCTATGGTGTGTATGATGTTGATGTTCGTAGGACAGATTGTGACATTGAGGCTTGGGATGCGGATGTTGTTGTTGGTGGTATTGTTGGTGCCGGTAATGTTGCTGAAGCTGGTACATTTTGCACCATATTTTTTTTAGGGCTACAACTCGGGTGCGAAGCTCATTGACTTATCACTCCGGGATGATTGTCGGTAGGAACGAGCGAGTGAATAAGGTTTAGAATTTGAGATAGTATATAATCATAGCGAGATATTCGGAAAATGAGGGTGAAAATGGTGTTTTTAATAGGTTCGCCGGTAAGTGCTTCAGGTTCTTTGCCGAGAGGGGAAATGTGGTGGATGGAAGGGATCACCTTCTTCTTATCTCCAATGATTGAGGAGGCTACGAACTCATCCTCAATTCATCCAGAGTAGATGATGACTAATTGGTTGGTCCATTCCGGTCACACTGTTTTCGGAGCTTGAGTGGAATTCCATATCGGAATTCGAGGGACTTGAACTAGTGGCGAGTTCCATTTCGTATGATTGAATAAAGAATTTTTCGATATGAAATGATTTTCAGCTATCGGATGGTATTCTAATTATATAGAATATCCATATATAAAGAACAAAAGATTTCGTAGATTACGGAGGAATTTACGGAATATGTCAGGCAATGTTTACAGTAACAGATACGTGGAGATATGAATTAGCAGATACGCTAAGATATGAATTTTGTCTATACACTATTCATGCAATCAATGCAGTAAGATGTGTCTAGACTACTACGCCTACTTATATTTCGGGACGAAATTTCTTTTAAGGAGTAGGTAATGTAACATCCCGCCTTTTTCCGTTTACTCTCCATTTAACTAATTTAAATTCTGTTATATATTTATAACACATTCTGTTGATACGCATTTTAAATTATCTCGTTTAGGTAATTCACGCACCCGAATGAAAGTTGAGGGACCAAACTCGCCAAAGGATCAAACCTTTGACTATGTCAAAGGGTCAAACCCCTCTTATCCATTCATTATCATCTCTCCCATTTTACTACTTCCTCCATTTTCTCTCAACACCCAATTTCAAAGAATCATCATCCAAATCCGAGCTAGTGAGTGTTTTGCAAAACAAATTACATTTTTGGAATCCTTGCAACTTCCTCTTCGATTCCATACCGATTTCATTACATTTGGGTAACTTTCTAAAATCACTAGATTTTTGTGTTCTTGATGTTTTTAACTTATAAAGTTGTTAATTAGTGTCTATGACTCAAGTCTAACATGAATATATGATTTATATGCTCGATCTCGTTGTTTTAGTGTAACTAGCATGAACATGAAAAGTGTGTGTTTGATTTTGAGTTTTGGATGATTTAATGTTGTTGTTATGATAAAATGCAAGTATTAAATGTGTTCCTAGTATCACTAGCTTCAATTTGATGTGTAGGTTGCTTTAGAAAACTTCATGAACTTGATTATTGATTTTGGTGAATTTGGGTTAGGGTTTGATGAACTTGAAATGGACTTTTGATACTTTGAATGACATGAGATGTTATTAGTAAGTGTTAGGTTGTATTGTATGCTTGATTACCTTCGAAACGGCATATCATTCATGTAAATTGGTTGCTGAATCATTGATTTGCATTTATGAACTTGAATGCATTAAATGATGAGCTTTGATTGTGATTTTGGTTGTTGTAAAGGTAAATGTGATTGATGAAATGTTTTTAGATGTTTTCCTCGTCAAAATACATTTTCGATGATATAAGATACTTGTCTTGATTGTTTGCGGGTCATAAATTAGGATTGTTTGAGTTTTGGTTCGTGTACTAGTGTGTTTTCAGCCAAATGTTTTCTGCCCAGATGTTTGGACGCCGTCCAGGCTTTCAAACTTAGACGTCGTCCAGGCCTTTTGGACACCGTCCAATTTGCCTGTTCGGTGCTGATTTGGTTGACCACTTACGAAAAATGTTTGCTATGATATGGACCTCCGATTCACATGTAATTTGTTCTAACATGCTTATACATGATTAAAAACCTCAGAAAAATAATTCGAGACCCGACCCGAATGTGTTGACTTTTTCGTTGACTTTGACCCGACCAAGTTTGACTTTTAATCAAACTTAACCGAATACTTATGCAACCTTTCTAACTTGTTTCTATACTTGTATCTTGCAATGAAACTTGACAATTTGATTCACATGCTACATAATCGATTCGTAACAAGCCATAGGACTAATTGAACATCTTTGACCAAGCGTGTTTACCGTTATTGATACAACTTACTTGTTTAGGTCAAGACTAGCATTTGTTCTTTGCACAATTTCTTGTCGAAGTATCTTTTTACTCTTGCACTCAAGGTGAGATCATAGTCCCACTTTTACTCTTTTAAACTTATATTTGGGATGAGAAAACATAAACGTTTTGTTTTACTAAGTGAACACAAGTATGAAAACAAACATTCTACATACGAGTTTAGAACAAAATCCTCAATTCGATTATCATTAGTTACACTTACCGGGTGTAAGCGTGAACTTATGTTATGTGGATCCATATGGGTTTAACAAACCCTTATTCAGACGGTTCGCCACCGTCATATCAGATGAAATATATTTTCGAGAATCAGTGTATGTTCTAACACTATTGTGATGGGGTTCTATGGAAGGAAAGTTAAGCCTTGATAATTGGGTGCTCGTGAATATTAACTTTTGAAATGTATTAATATTATTTCAATCTTGCAAATCTTGTGATTCAACTTACTTATTTACTCACTTACTTACGTAAACCTATGATTTCACCAACGTTTTCGTTGACAGATTTCTATGTTTTTCTCAGGTCTTTGAATGATATGTGATACATGCTTCCGCTCATTATTTTGATACTTGCATTGGATGTCGAGTATATGTGCATACATGGAGCGTCTTTTAACTTTATTTAAAACTGTGTCGCATAGGTTTCAATTGTACTTATAACTTTGTAACGTAACTTTTGGTTGAACAATTCTTGTAAACTTGGGAACAATCTTTACTTTTGAAATGAATGCGACATATTTTGGGCAAACGTTATTTTAAAGACTTATGACCACGTAACGGGACCTAAGTAGTTGGCGCCGTCAATGACGATTTTGTCGGGTCGCTACAGATGGTATCAGAGCGTTGGTTGTAGGGATTTAGAGTTCATTGGTGTCAACCCCGAGTCATAGGGTACATTAGTGAATCTAGACTACAACCGGCATATAGACTTAAAGTAGGAATTACTTGACTACTTGTGCATTTATACTTGAACTCTTATATTCATATACGTTCTTATTCTATCTTAATCTCACGTTGTTTAATTTGACTGACACGCCACCTTGACTATATGAAATAATGTCGAATGCACATATGAATTAGGGTAATATAATTGCTGGGATTATATTACGGTGACTCATATGAACGTTCCGACATTATGACATAAAGAATTTAAGGCGAGTCAAGGAAAATTTTCTCTCTATTCTTATTCCATATCATGGTTAGTATTATTAAGAATACTAATCAACGATATTCTTGTGTTTTGAAGGAACAATGGCTCCTCGCCGTGGACCACGCAGTGAAACACCCGAACAAGCTCTACAATGAATGGTAGCCACCGCCGTAGAGGCGGCCATGGCCGGTCACTCCATCAACAACAATAACAACAACAAAAATAATAACAACAACAACAACAATCAAGGGGCCGGTAACTCAAGCGAAAGGTGCTCCTACAAAGCTTTCATGGGGTGCAAGCCTCACACTTTTGATGGAACCAGGGGACCGGTTGTGCTCACCCGATGGTTCGAACAAACGGAAGCCGTTTTTAGCATAAGCGGTTGTCGGGACCAAGACAAGGTCAAATACTCCACTCACACTTTCGCCGGTGTCGCTCTCACATGGTGGAACACCTATGTGCAATCGGTGGGTACTGACGAAGCTCACGCCCTCTCTTGGGCCGATTTAAGGGAAAAGATGATCGTCGAATATTTCCCTCGTGAAGAAACTCGAAAGCTCGAACAAGGGCTAAGAACTTTAAAGGCGGTCGGAAACGATCTCAAGGCCTTTAATCAACGATTCGCCGAACTATCCTTGATGTGTCCGAACCTCGTGAACCCCGAATATCAAAGTGTTGAACTCTATATGGATGGGCTTCCAAAGAGCATCAAACAAGGAGTGATGTCATCCAAACCCACTAACCTACAACAAGCTCTAAATATGGCCCGCCAATTGATAGAAACGGTGGATGAAATCGTAGTTCTGGCACCTAAGGTCGAGGATAAGTCGGGTGGTAACAAAAGAAAGTGGGAACCCTCTTAATCAAGCAACTACAACAACAACCCCGCCAAAAAGTCATTCACCAACGACGGCAAGAAGGGCTATGCCGGAAAATTACCTTTTTGCAACAAATGCCATGTCACGACCCGGAAAATTTCGACTAATTTTAAATCAAACTCTTGATACGATGTAATATTTTAGACACGATATGAAATTGATATCATTACAAAAATCATTATTATCATAACTAGAAATAAAATTAGGATCTTTGTTATCATTAATATAATTACTAATAATAATATTATTATTATCACTATTCCTAAAATCATTAAAATTGTTATAATAAAAGAACTTATCATTAATATTATTATCATCATCTTTGTTATTATAAATATCATCATGTTATTATGTATTAGTATTTGTGTCTTATCAATATTACTATTATTATTATTACTAATAAGAATATCGTTAATTAGTATTATATTTATTACTGATATATTTATTAATAATATTGTTAAAAAAGGGTACGATTTAGTTACACATCACAATCCACAATTGTTTAAATTTTTTGTTGCTGTCATAAAATTGGAATACAGCTCGATTTAACACAGAAGTATCCAAATTATTAGCCATAAATTTCTTCTCTTCATTTTTTTATTATATTTTTGTACCAGGGGAATAAATCATGTCGACCAGCTGTGTAGTGACTCAACCCTTCATAATGAATTATAAAATATCTTTATCCATCTCCTATTACTAACAGAATTATATATCTATCATATATATATATATATATATATATATATATATATATATATATATATATATATATATATATATATATATATATATATATATATACACATAGAGAATATGTACATCAACCACACAAAAACCATTACTAAAAACTATCTTTATTATTATTTCATTCCTTCTGCAAAACAGGAAATGAAGCTTCATTGTTGCTAAATGATGTCAAATAAAAATAAAAAAAAAAAAATTAAAAACATGCTACTTCTTCTTATTCAATTCCCATCACAACCCTAAACTATCACCCTTAACCATCAAATCTCATTTACTCACAAGCCAACCGATATATTCTCGTTTTGTTGATCGAACCACCATCATGATGATACACCTGCCAACGGTTTCGGTCTCGATCACAAACACATTTGCAAACCATCGAAACCTCTTGTTGCAGCTGCATAAATATTTATGTTTTCCCGTCTTTTGTTTACTATATAAATCTTCACTTTTCTTATATGTCATCGGGTTACTAAATTTTAGTCTATTACTCGATTAAAACCCAACAATCACCAAGATTGTTGCTACTATTCTGGTGACTGCAGCCTGCTCGATACGCACACCCAAATAAACCATTTGGTTTTGGCTATTGAAACCGACAGCTGTGACGAAGAAGAAAGTGATGATGAATAGTGAAAAACCACCATGAACCCATCTTCTTTATCGCTACAGCCACAACTGTATACTTCTGTTTTGCTATAAAAAACACAAACACCGTAACCCTTACTGCTATGTGCTTCTGTTTTCTATTTGTTTCGGTTCGAGACCCCAACAACCACCATCCTACACTTTTATGAGTTGTCAACTGTTGCAGATGAGTCTTCTTTTTCTGTTCGAGCTAAACCAAGAACTACACCCCCAGACTCACCTGCTGCTGCTTGCTATTCGTTCATTACTACTACTGTTGCTGTAATATACGATGATGATGATATGTATGATGAAGACTAGATGACGAAAAAGATGTTGATGTATGGTGTGTATGAAGATGTTGATGCATATGTCTTTTGTTTTTGTCTAGTGAATAAAGTAATACAGCAATGGGTAGTAGGTGGAATCCAAAGCCAAGCCAGCGAATTTTTTTTTATCCGATTGAATTAGTGTTCGGGCCTTGAATCAAATTACACAAATAGATGGGTCAATTAAATGAATTAATAAACATGGGCCGAAACCTATATTTCTGTTGGGCCCAGAGAGACGGACTATAGGTTATAAGGATTAAATTCGGGAATTAAAACAGAAAGGAAATAGTGGAGTAGTGGTTAGTGGTGTCTGCGTTTAATCAAGAGGGCACGGGTCGAATTTGGGCAGTGACAATTCTTTTTAGGAAGCTTATTTGATCATTTAAAGTTAAAGGTAGTATTATTATAGTTATTATTATCATTATAATTATGAATTATCATTAAAAGTAACATTTTTATTAAAAATTATTATTAGTAATAAAATTATCATTATCATTAAAATTATCATTTATTATTAAATTTAATACTAATATTAAAACTATTATTTTATTAAAATTATTAGAATTACCATTATTTTTATTTTTATCATTATTTTGGTATTATTATAATCATTATATTAGCAAACAAATAATGTTTTTATAAAACTATATTTATTATATACATCATATTGCATACTAATATTTAAAAAAAAAACTAAAATATTACTATTATTTAAGTTACATATAATATATAAAAATATATTAATAAAATCATATATATAAACTTTAATACATTATATATATATTTTAGTTAAAACACTTTAATATGAATTTAATATACAAATTAAGTATCTATTTAAAATACCTAATTAGATGTAACTAAGTTATTTATTAACAAATATTAATATTTGAACTTGTTTAAGTATTATTATATGAGTTAATATATATACATATAAATGATATAGGTTCATAAGTCCGAGGCCAACCTTGTATTTGTTACATGACGTCATATGTATTTTTACTACAAAATACAGTATGGTGAGTTTCATTTGCTCCCTTTTTCTCTTTATATTTTTGGGACTGAGAATACATGAGCTGCTTTTATAAATGTTTTACGAAATAGACACAAGTACTTAAAAATATATTCTACGTTGAGTTGTACCACTGGCATATTTCCCTGTAGCTTGGTAACTACTATTTACATGGGTATTGTAAACGCGAATCCTGTTGATAGATCTATCGGGCCTGACAACCCCAACCGGACTGGACGACCAGTATTCAACGGTTGCACAGTACTTCTTTTGTAGGCTACACTTGGTACAGTGTAGTGAGATTTCATAATAAAGGGAATATGCAATGTTGATTAAATGTTAAGTATGTTTACCAAGTGCTCAACCACTTAGAATGCTTTACATACACTTGCGAGTGTATTATGTTTATATATATATATATATATATATATATATATATATATATATATATATATATATATATATATATATATATATATATATGAAATCTTGTGGTCTATTAATAAATTGAAATGATTATTATGATAAACTTATGAACTCACCAACCTTTTGGTTGACACTTTAAAGCATGTTTATTCTCAGGTACGAATTAAGTCTTCCGCTGTGCATTTGCTCAATTTAAGGACATTACTTGGAGTCGATCATCGCAATGGGACCAAATGTTGATGACTTCGTCCAGGTGGATAAGGACAGGTCACTACAGGTGGTATCAGAGTGATGGTCTTAGCGAACCAGGTCTTGCATTAGTGTGTCTAACTGATAGTTGTTTAGATGCATTAGTGAGTCTGGACTTCGACCGTGTCTGCATGTCAAAAGTTTTGCTTATCATTTCTAGTCGGAAATCATCTGCTTATCATCCTTAGGAAATTACTTACTTATCATTCTTAGTTTAGACATGTCTTACTGCCTCTATTGCATAGACCGTGTATAGATAAATTCATATCTTAGCGTATCTGTTATTGTTACCTTCACCTGACAGCGTCCGTAGATTCCTCCGTAACTTATGGGATTTTAGTATTATATATGCATATGTAAATTATGTATTGCAGGGTACTAATCTACATCCTATAATCTATTTTTTTTATCGAAAATACTTCATCTGATCGTACGAGATGAATTCCTCAACCAGTTCGAGTCTCTCAGATTTTGATAGCTATTCCGATAGTTATTCCGACAGCTATTCCGATATGGATTTCCACTCGAGCTCCGAAAGCAGTGTAACCGAAATGAATCAATCAATTAGCCATCATCTATTCTGGATGAATTAGAGATGGGTTCGTAGTCGACTTAATCAATGGAGACACGAAGAAGGTAATCCCTTCAATCCTGCACATTCCCCTCTTGGCGAAGAACCTGAAACAATTACCGGCGAACCTGTTCGAGACACCATTTTCTCTCTCATTTCCAGAGTAGCTCGACACGATTATATTCTATCCACAATTCTAAACCTTATTCATCCGCTCGTTCCGACCGACAAACATCTCGGAATAATAGAAGAAGTCAACGAACTTCGCGCTCGAGTAATCAATTTGAAAAATATGGTGCAAAACGTACCAGCTTCAGCAACATCATCGGCATCAACAGTACAACCAACAACATAAGTTTCAACATCACATGCCTCGACGTCTCATTCTATACCTTGAGTACAATCATCGTTCTACGTATCGTTCTACATCATTTATCTTCGTTCGACATGGCGATTATGTAATCTCTAATGTTTTAGAGATTATATATTCTTGTTCCAACGGTAAATCAAATGAGTTTAATATCATATTGACTCATTAAATCCGTGGTTACATCTGAAGAAAATATATATGTAAGTATATTTTCATAAAGATTGTAATTAAAATTCTTTTGTACAAACTGTTAATGGTGAAAATATTTTAACGGGTAGGTAATACCCGACGAATATTTAGATTTCACATTAATCAGTTACACGGTACATTCTTCGAATCTGATTCAACAGTCATTTACTATCCTACTTACATTCATCGATATACAGATCCGTTTACCACAGAATCCATTTTCGTTCAATTTCATATTTAGATTTTGACCTATCAAAATCCAACAAGTGGCATAATGAAGAAAACATCGGACAAAGTAAAATTTGTTAGAAACAAACGAACTAACTAATTGAAATATTGTTAAGAATCCACGCTAACTGTTCCTAGCTAACTGTTCCTAGCTAACTGGTTACATTTTATTTATTGCAATTTAATTATCGCAATTTACATTCTCGCAATTTTATTTATCGTAATCTAATTTCTGTATTTATTTTACGCACTTTAAATAACTGGACATGTATACAAGGTTTCGACATATCATATTGACCCATCTATATATTTATCTTGGAATAACCATAGACACTCTATATGCAAATGACGGAGTTAGCTATACAGGGTTGAGGTTGATTCCAAAATATATATAGTTTGAGTTGTGATCAATACTGAGACCGGTACACGGGTCACTATATGTATTAATTAATTCGAATGTTATATATTAAACTATATATGAAGTATTGGACTGTTAAATGTGGACTATCGACTGTGGACGAATAATATTGGACAATTAAAATGAATTAAAATACTGATTATAACATATGAAACTAAATAATTCTTCAAATTTGCCACTTGATTTCATCTTAAACCTCATTCGTATCTTGACGATTACAATATGCGTTCAAACCTTTCACGATTCTTGAAAACACCTCGATCGAGAGGATGAACCAGCCGCACTTCATCTACGGAAGAAAAGATTGATGCATATAGTTATGCACCTGAAAAACTCTCGGAAACTGAGTAAACGTTTAACACATAGCTGTGTTAATTCCTTTAGTGTTATTATTACCCAAAATAATTTGATAATCCTTTTCAAAGTAGCAAATTTTGTCACAGCTTCAGCAAGACAATTCCGACTTTTCATTCGAAACAACCTATTATAACTTTGATATATATATGTGCTCTTTTATTGTTACCGGGAAACCTTTCATATTCCACCATACTACCATCAGCGTTTAATCATCTAAAAACAAAATTCTCCTGAAACCACCTCGGTTTGATAACCGATGATCCAGATCCGTTAACTTTGAAAATGCTGACGAAGCAGCGAAAGCTATAGATGGTCTTAATGGCCAAGAGTTTGATGATAAAGAATGGAGTGTTTGAAACACTCAATAGAAAATTGGTACTGAAAAATGAATTGAGCAAATCATGAAGAAGACTGTGGACAAATCAAAAACACTAAACCTGTACTTAATGAATCCAGATGATTCAGTATCTGCTGAAACCTTTAAACGAATATCTTGTTCCTTACTTATTCTAAATCCTTGTGGAAACATTTTCTTCATCGTCCTTCGATCTAGAAATTTCAAAATATCATCATAAATATCTTCAATATTTCAGAAGATATCTTCATAAATATCTTCATCCAAAATTATCTATCTTATCGTGCTATCTATGTTACCCCATAAAAGAAACTGTTTCAGTTTCTATCCTTCTATAAAATTTGAGTTTAAATTATGGATGATTTTTGGAGAAGTGTAGGGAATTGAAGCATGAGTTAGTATAATATAATGACGCCGAGCCAACGTGGTTATATTACAGTAAGTCATGCTAAATTTCTAAAGTAATGTGATGATGATTCACAGATCTTATCCTCATCATGTGCCATGTTACACGACTCTTTCATTCTACTTAATCTCTAAGCATATCATAGAAATATTTCCTTGATATATATGTTCTTCCGTAATTCCAACAGTTGCCAAAAAAAAAATCGTGCTATTACATTTTCTTTTTGATTAGAAGATTTCCTTTAAATTCTTTGAATTCTGAAAATCAACCTTGACTATGTCAGAAGATAAGACGAACCTCTAATCACTTCATTTCACTCTTTTGTGATAGTTTCACTTTTACACTTCGAGTAATCGAATCGTTTTATCCATATTAATCGCAAATGATAAAACACTATTTATCAACTCATTTTCGTCATGAAAAACATTCTTATTGTTAACCATGACGACCTCGATCAAATTTCGGGACGAAATTTCTTTAACGGGTGGGTACTGTCACGACCTGGAAAATTTTGACTAATTTTAAACCAAACTCTCGATACGATGTAATATTTTAGACACGATATGAAATTGATATCATTACAAAAATCATTATTATCATAACTAGAAATAAAATTAGGATCTTTGTTATCATTAATATAATTACTAATAATAATATTATTATTATCACTATTCCTAAAATCATTAAAATTGTTATAATAAAAGAACTTATCATTAATATTATTATCATCATCTTTGTTATTATAAATATCATCATGTTATTATGTATTAGTATTAGTGTCTTATCAATATTACTATTATTATTATTACTAATAAGAATATCGTTAATTAGTATTATATTTATTACTGATATATTTATTAATAATATTGTTAAAAAAAGGGTACGATTTAGTTACACATCACAATCCACAATTGTTTAAATTTTTGGTTGCTGTCATAAAATTGGAATATAGCTCGATTTAACACAGAAGTATCCAAATTATTAGCCATAAATTTCTTCTCTTCATTTTTTATTATATTTTTGTACCAGGGGAATAAATCATGTCGACCAGCTGTGTAGTGACTCAACCCTTCATAATGAATTATAAAATATCTTTATCTATCTCCTATTACTAACAGAATTATATATCTATCATATATATATATATATATATATATATATATATATATATATATATATATATATATATATACACATAGAGAATATGTACATCAACCACACAAAAACCATTACTAAAAACTATCTTTATTATTATTTCATTCCTTCTGCAAAACAAGAAATGAAGCTTCATTGTTGCTAAATGATGTCAAATAAAAAAAAAAAAAAAACTTAAAAACATGCTACTTCTTCTTATTCAATTCCCATCACAACCCTAAACTATCACCCTTAACCATCAAATCTCATTTACTCACAAGCCAACCGATATATTCTCGTTTTGTTGACCGAACCACCATCATGATGATACACCTGCCAACGTTTTCGGTCTCGATCACAAACACATTTGCAAACCATCGAAACCTCTTGTTGCAGCTGCATAAATATTTATGTTTTCCTGTCTTTTGTTTACTATATAAATCTTCACTTTTCTTATATGTCACCGGGTTACTAAATTTTAGTCTATTACTCGATTAAAACCCAACAATCACCAAGATTGTTGCTACTATTCTGGTGACTGCAGCCTGCTCGATACGCACACCCAAATAAACCATTTGGTTTTGGCTATTGAAACCGACAGCTGTGACGAAGAAGAAAGTGATGATGAATAGTGAAAAACCACCGTGAACCCATCTTCTTTATCGCTACAGCCACAACTGTATACTTCTGTTTTGCTATAAAAACCATAACCACCGTAACCCTTACTGCTATGTGCTTCTGTTTTCTATTTGTTTCGGTTCGAGACCCCAACAACCACCATCCTACACTTTTATGAGTTGTCAACTGTTGCAGCTGAGTCTTCTTTTTCTGTTCGAGCCAAACCAAGAACTACACCCCCAGACTCACCTGCTGCTGCTTGCTATTCGTTCATTACTACTACTGTTGCTGTAATATACGATGATGATGATATGTATGATGAAGACTAGATGACGAAAAAGATGATGATGTATGGTGTGTATGAAGATGTTGATGCATATGTCTTTTATTTTTGTCTAGTGAATAAAGTAATATAGCAATGGGTAGTAGGTGGAATCCAAAGCCAAGCCAGCGAATTTTTTTTTTTATCCGATAGAATTAGTGTTCGGGCCTTGAATCAAATTACTCAAATAGATGGGTCAATTAAATGAATTAATAAACATGGGCCGAAACCTATATTTCTGTTGGGCCAAGAGAGACGGACTATAGGTTATAAGGATTAAATTTGGGAATTAAAACAGAAAGGAAATAGTGGAGTAGTGGTTAGTGGCGTCTGCGTTTAATCAAGAGGGCACGAGTTCGAATCTGGGCAGTGACAATTCTTTTTAGGAAGCTTATTTGATCATTTAAAGTTAAAGGTAGTATTATTATAGTTATTATTATCATTATAATTATGAATTATCATTAAAAGTAACATTTTTATTAAAAATTATTATTAGTAATAAAATTATCATTATCATTAAAATTATCATTTATCATTAAATTTAATACTAATATTAAAACTATTATTTTATTAAAATTATTAGAATTACCATTATTTTTATTTTTATCATTATTTTGGTATTATTATAATCATTATATTAGCAAACAAATAATGTTTTTATAAAACTATATTTATTATATACATCATATTACATACTAATATTTAAAAAAAAAACTAAAATCTTACTATTATTTAAGTTACATATAATATATAAAAATATCTTAATAAAATCATATATATAAACTTTAATACATTATATATATTTTAGTTAAAACACTTTAATATGAATTTAATATACAAATTAAGTATCTATTTAAAATACCTAATTAGATGTAACTAAGTTATTTATTAACAAATATTAATATATGAACTTGTTTAAGTATTATTATATGAGTTAATATATATACATATAAATGATATAGGTTCATAAGTCCGAGGCCAACCTTGTATTTGTTACATGACGTCATATGTATTTTTACTACAAAATAGAGTATGGTGAGTTTCATTTGCTCCCTTTTTCTCTTTATATTTTTGGGACTGAGAATACATGCGCTGCTTTTATAAATGTTTTACGAAATAGACACAAGTACTTAAAAATATATTCTACGTTGAGTTGTACCGCTGGCAAATTTCCATGTAGCTTGGTAACTACTATTTACATGGGTATTGTAAACGCGAATCCTGTTGATAGATCTATCGGGCCTGACAACCCCAACCGGACTGGACGACCAGTATTCAACGGTTGCACAGTACTTCGTTTTGTAGGCTACACTTGGTACAGTGTAGTGAGATTTCACAATAAAGGGAATATACGACGTTGATTAAATGTTAAGTATGGTTACCAAGTGCTCAACCACTTAGAATGCCTTACATACACTTGTGAGTGTATTATGTTTATATATATATATATATATGAAATCTTGTGGTCTATTAATATATTGAAATGATTATTATGATAAACCTATGAACTCACCAACCTTTTGGTTGACACTTTAAAGCATGTTTATTCTCAGGTACGAATTAAGTCTTCCGCTGTGCATTTGCTCAATTTAAGGACATTACTTGGAGTCGATCATCGCAATGGGACCAAATGTTGATGACTTCGTCCAGGTGGATAAGGACGGGTCACTACATGCCACAAGCATCATTTTGGCAAATGTGGCGAGCTAATTTGCCACCGGTGCCAAGGAATTGGTCATAAGGCCAATGAGTGTAAAAGTGCCGCCCCCGTCGCTCGAAAAGGGCCCAACGCACCAAAGTCGGTCACTTGTTACGAATGTGGCCAAACGGGTCATTATAAGAATGAATGCCCAAAGAAGAAAGCTATCCCCAATCCACACGGCCGAGCCTTCAACATTACCACCGAGGAACCCGAGATGACAATGAACTAGTCACGGGTACGTTTCTTCTCAATAACTCTTATGTTACTTTTTTATTCGATTCGGGTGCCGATAAATGCTTTGTATCCAAGACTTTAATTCATACTCTTTGAACTCCACCACTCCCCCTAGATACTACTTATGCCATTGAGGTGGCCAACGGGAACCTATTAAGTGCCGACACATATTACCGAGGGTGTACTTTAAACATTTTGGGTAACGAATTTGAAATTGACTTGATACCCATGGAACTAGGGAGCTTTGATGTAATAATCGGTATGAATTGGATGGTCAAAATGAAATCTCACATCCTTTGCGATCTTCATGCAATCCGAATTCCTATCGAGAACGGTAAACCTTTGATTGTTTATGGCGATAAGAGATGCACCGGACTCAACCTTGTTTCATGCCTTAAAGTTAGAAAACTACTCCGTAAGGGTTGTTTCGCGATCCTTGCTCACGTTAAGAAAGTCGTGTAGTGACCAGAAGTTTTCCATGTTTATATATATTAAATGAAATTGATATTTACATTATTAAGTGTTTCCAACATGTTAAGCAATCAAACTTGTTAAGACTTGATTAATTGAAATAGGTTTCATATAGACAATTGACCACCCAAGTTGACCGGTGATTCACGAACGTTAAAACTTGTAAAAACTATATGATAATATATATATATGATTATATATATAGTTAACATGATATTATGATAAGTAAGTTTCTCGTTAGGTATTTTAACAATGAGTTATATACATAAAATTGTGTTTATTTAATTAAGAAACTTGAAACGATATATATAACGATTATCGTTATAACAACGTCTTTCTAATGACATATGAATCATATTAAGATATTGTTACATGTAGTGTTTTAATATATATTCATACACTTTTGAAAGACTTCAAGACACTTATCAAAATACTTCTACTTAACAAAAATGCTTACAATTATATCCTCGTTCAGTTTCATCAACAATTCTACTCGTATGCACCCGTATTCGTACTCGTACAATACACAGCTTCTAAATGTAAGTACTATTGGTATATACACTCCAATGATTAGCTCTTAGCAGCCCATGTGAGTCACCTAACACATGTGGGAACCATTATTTGGCAACTAGCATGAAATATCTCATAAAATTGCAAAAATATTAGTAATCATTCATGACTTATTTACATGAAAACAAAATTTCATATCCTTTATATCTAATCCATATACCAACGACCAAAAACACCTACAGACACTTTCATTATTCAATTTTCTTCATCTAATTGATCTCTCTCAAGTTCCATCTTCAAATTTTAAGTGTTCTTCATAAATTCTACAAGTTCTAGTTTCATAAAATCAAGAATACTTCCAAGTTTACTAGCTCACTTCCAATCTTGTAAAGTGATCATCCAACCTCAAGAAATCCTTTTTGTTTATAGTAATATATCATTCTAAATCAAGGTAATACTCATATACAACTTTGATTCAGTTCCTATAACTATAACTATCTTAATTCGAGTGATAATCTTACTTGAACTTGTTTTCGTGTCATGATTCTACTTCAAGAACTTTCAAGCCATCCAAGATCTTTTGAAGATAGATCATTTCTTGTAACTTCCAGTAGGTTTACCTACTAAATTTAAGGTAGTAATGATGTTCATAACATCATTCGATTCATACATATAAAACTATCTTATTCGAAGATTTGAACATGTAATCACTAGAACATAGTTTAGTTAATTCTAAACTTGTTCTCAAATAAAAGTTAATCCTTCTAACTTAACTTTTAAAATCAACTAAACACATGTTATATATCTATATGATATGCTAACTTAATGATTTAAAACAGGAAAACACGAAAAACACCGTAAAACCGGATATACGCCGTCGTAGTAACACCGCGGGCTATTTTGGGTTAGTTAATTAAAAACTATGATAAACTTTGATTTAAAAGTTGTTCTTCTGGGAAAATGATTTTTCTTATGAACATGAAATTATATCCAAAAATCATGGTTAAACTCAAGGTGGAAGTATGTTTTCCAAAATGGTCATCTATACGTCGTTCTTTCGACTGAAATGACTACCTTTAAAAAAACGACTTGTAACTTATATTTCCGACAATAAACTTATACATTTTATGTTTATATTAATAAAATAGAGTTCAATATGAAACCATAGCAATTTTATTCACTCAAATCGGATTTAAAACGAAGAAGTTATAGGTAAAACAAGGTTGGATTTTTTTTATTGTTGTAGCTATGGTAAATATTGTAACAATTCTATACAAATCATATCCTAGCTAACTTATATTGTATTATACATGTATTCTAATATATTATGTAATCTTGGGATACCATAGACACGTATGCAAATGTTTTGACATATCATATCGACCCATGTATATATATTAATTGGAATAACCTTAGACACTCTATATGCAGTAATGTTTGAGTTAGCTATACAGGGTTGAGGTTGATTCCAAAAATATATATATACTTTGAGTTGTGATATAGCCTGAGACGTGTATACACTGGGTCGTGGATTGATTCAAGATAATATATATCGATTTATTTCTGTACATCTAACTGTGGATAACTAGTTGTAGGTTACTAACGAGGACAGCTGACTTAATAAACTTAAAACAGTAAAAAAAAGTATTAAAATGTTATAAATATATTTTGAACATACTTTGATATATATGTACATATTTGTTATAGATTCGTGAATCGACCAGTGGCCAAGTCTTACTTTCCGACGAAGTAAAAATCTGTGAAAGTGAGTTATAGTCCCACTTTTAAAATCTAATATTTTGGGATGAGAATACATGCAGTTTTATAAATATTTTATGAAATAGACACAAGTAATTGAAACTACATTATATGGGTAAATGATCGAAGCCGAATATGCCCCTTTTGCTTGGTAACCTACGAATTAGTAAACCGATCTACTAATTGACGTGAATCCTAAAGATAGATCTATTGGGCCTAACGAACCCATTCAAAGTACCGGATGCTTTAGTACTTCGAATTCGTTTTTATCATGTCTGAAGGATTTCCCAGAATGATAGGGGATATTCTTATATGTATCTTGTTAATGTCGGTTACCAGGTGTTCACCATATGAATGAATTTTATCTCTATGTATGGGATGTATATTGAAATATGAAATCTTGTGGTCTATTATTATGATTTGATAATATATAGGTTAAACCTATAACTCACCAACATTTTTGTTGACGTTTTAAGCATGTTTATTCTCAGGTGATTATTAAGAGCTTCCGCTGTTGCATACTAAAATAAGGACAAGATTTGGAGTTCATGCTTGTATGATATTATGTAAAAACTGCATTCAAGAAACTTATTTTTGATGTAATATATTCTTATTGTAAACCATTGTGTAATGGTCATGTGTAAACGGTATATTTTAGATTATCATTATTTGATAATCTACGTAATGCTTTTTAAACCTTTATCGATAAAATAAAGGTTATGGTTGTTTTAGAAATGAATGCAGTCTTTTAAAAATGTCTCATATAGAGGTCAAAACCTCGCGACGAAATCAATTAATATGGAACGTTTATAATCAATAGGAACGGGACATTTCAGTTGGTATTAGAGCGTTGGTCTTAGAGAACCAGAAAATTGCATTAGTGTGTCTTACCGAGTTTGTTAGGATGCATTAGTGAGTCTGGACTTCGACCGTGTTTTTCTTCAAAAACGATTGCTTAACATTTTTTTGTTGGAAACTATATATTATTAACATGTAAATATTATGTGATATATTAATCTCTTAACGTGTTTGATATTATGTGATAGATGTCTACCTCTAGTACAAATCCCTTTGATTCACCTAATAATAATGAAGAGTCGAATATATTTTGGGAAGATTCACAAATTCCCAAGGAGGAACCGGAAGAAGATGAACCAGAAGAGGAGGAATCGGAAGAAGAGGAGGTTCCGGAGGAAGAAATATTGATACCTATAGTAAATCGATTAAATAAAAGAAAATCCTCAACCAACGGACCAAAGTTAATAATGGTCAATGATGTTTCCGCCGAAGAAGCAAAATATTGGGAAGATTACCAATTTTTTGATGAATCGGATCCCGATGAGGATTCCGATGATGTTATAGAAATTACCTCGACCCAATTTAATAAAGCAAAAGAAAATAATAAGGGAAAAGGTATAAAAATAGAGAAACCCGATTCCAACCCCGATGAACTTTATATGTATCGACAACATCCGTATTTCCTAAAATGTAACAATGACCCGGGAACCTCTAAACCACCAGGTTTTTCTAAACCATTATGGAAAATGACAGCTCGTATTAGAGGAACACCATATATTCCTAGAAAATTAGGAAAACGAACCAAGTCCGAAGAAGAAGAAACAGTGATTCAGATTAGAGGGTTGTAATCATGTTGTATATTATATGTATTGTAGTGTGCTTGTACTTTTATGTTCTATGTAAAAATTGCTTGTATTGTTTGTTAATTATCTTTTATGAACCTAATCCTTGTCTATTTTACAGTATAAAACAAAATGGACGTTAAGGGTAGACAACCGAATATTTTAGAAGACCTACCAGAGGATATGATTGAGGAAATCTTGTCTAGAGTCGGTCAGAACTCATCAGCACATTTAGTTATGGCGAAATTAGCTTGTCAAACATTTGAAAGACTTTCCAGAAATGCCTTAGTTTATAAAAGGCTTTCCTTTGATAGGTGGGGTATATCACATTGGGGAAACCGTAAGTTACGCCGTGTTGTCTTTAAAGCATTAAATGCGGGGAACCCAAATGCAATTTTACGCTACGGGTTAAGAACCTATTTTGACTCAACATATCCCAACATAAGATTTCGTGAATTAGAATGAGCTTCTAACATGCAACATAAAGAAGCATGTTATGCTTACGGGTTAGTGATGTTCGCTTTTTACCAAAGTGAGAAAAAGAACATCGAATTGCAACTTTTAAATAAAACCTTCCCACAAGTGACGGATTCAGTAGTTGGAGTGAGAAACAAGGTTTTTAGATTATTACTGGGCTGTTGGACATTACGAAACCCTCGTCCTTTTGACGACATTACAACATGTTGCCTAGCCAATGGTCATAACGGTTATTTTCCACAAGACCAAGGATGGGAAGTCATCTTAGTAAAACCAGAATGCATGACTTGTTTCTGGACTTATGAATTACGTGTCTTTATTTCCTTTGCTGAACAACTTGCGTATTAACTAGATTTATCTTCAAAACTGTCATGTATCATAGTGTACTATATTTCATGTTATATGTAATATATCGAAGTTGTAAGTTTGAAGAATATTTGTATGTGATATATTATTATAATCAGTTTTTCATATGGAATTGTAGTAGTTGAATTGTATATTAGCTACTAAGTATGAACTTAACGGGTAGGTAGTATCCGAATTTAAACTTATAAAACGCTAATATGAAGAAAAAGCTTTTATAAATGAATTCATATTATGCTACGAAATACTATTGACTACTCTTAATATTCTGTATGATTAACTCGATTCAGTTGGCTATTTTGAAGGAAATGGCACCGACTACTCGACACACCATGAATATGATCGAAGAGGAATTTCGTACCTTTCTTGCTGCAAACATAGCCCCAGTACAGGCTGCGCTACATACCAACAATAACTCTGAATCTAGCAATGCAGCTAACGTCACAAGAAATCGTGTAGGATGCTCCTACAAAGAATTCACTGCCTGCAAACCTTTGGAATTTGATGGAACCGAAGGACCAATTGGTTTGAAACGGTGGACCGAGAAAGTCGAATCGGTGTTTGCCATAAGTAAGTGTACTGAAGAGGACAAAGTTAAGTACGCAACGCATACCTTCACAGGTACTGCGTTAATGTGGTGGAACACCTATTTTGAACAGGTAGGACAAAATGCTGCTTACGCACTACCGTGGTCGGCATTCAAGCAATTGATGAACGAGCAGTACCGTCCTAGAAACGAAGTCAATAAACTCAAGGCAGAACTTAGAGAGTTACGAACACAAGGGTTCGACGTTACCACATATGAACGACGATTCACAGAGTTGTGCCTATTGTGTCCGGGAGCATTCGAAGATGAAGAAGAGAAGATCGACGCGTTTGTAAAAGGGTTACCAGTAAGGATTCAAGAAGATGTGAGTTCACACGAGCATGTTTCTATACATAAGGAAAGTCGAATGGCTCATAAACTCATAAATCAGATTGAGGGAAGAATTAAAGAGCAGGCGGCTGAAGAAGCCAACACGAAACAACTCAAGAGGAAGTGGGAGAAAAACGGTGACAAGAGTCACCAGTACAACAACAACAACAACAACAATTACAACCACAATCGTAACAACTATCCCAACAACCGCAACAACAATCGCAACAATAACCGCAATCCTAACAATAACTACAACAAACATCCCAACAACAACAACTACTACAACAACCGTTTCAACAACAATAACAATCCTAACAACAACCTCAATAACAACAATGGCAACAAAAACTAAAAACAGCCATGTCATAGGTGTGAAGAAAATCATCAGGGGTTTTGCATGACATTTTGCAACAGGTGTAAAAGAAATGGTCATAGCGCGACAAAGTGTGAGGTCTACGGACCAAAGTTTAACAGAACTAAAGGAACAAATAATGTCGGAACAAGTAATGCCGAAACGAATAGTGTCGGAGCAAGTAATACCAATGCTGTTTGTTATAAATGTGGAAAACCGGGCCACATTATTAGAAATTGCCTGAATCAGGGGAATACTAATGGGCAGGGCCGTGGAAGAGTTTTCAATATTAATGCGGCAGAAGCACAGGAAGACCCGGAGCTTGTTACGGGTACGTTTCTTATTGACGATAAATCTGCTTATGTTTTATTTGATTCGGGTGCGGATAGAAGCTATATGAGTAGAGAATTTTGTGCTAAATTAAGTTGCCCATTGATGCCTTTGGATAGTAAATTTTTACTCGAATTAGCAAACGGTAAATTAATTTCAGCAGATAATATATGTCGGGAAAGAGAAATTAAACTGGGGGATGAAACGTTTAAAATTGATTTAATACCAGTTAAGTTAGGAAGTTTTGATGTAATAATTGGCATGGACTAGTTGAAAAAGGTGAGAGCAGAGGTCGTTTGTTACAAAAATGCGATTCGCATTATGCGTGAAAAAGGAAAACCTTTAATGGTGTATGGAGAAAAGAACAACGCGAAATTAAATCTTATTAGTAGTTTGAAGGCGAAAAACTAATAAGAAAAGGTTGTTACATCATTCTAGCACACATCGAGGAAGTTAAACCTGAAGAAAAGAACATCAGTGATGTTCCCATCGCAAAAGAATTTCCCGATGTATTTCCGAAATAATTACCGGGATTACCCCCACATCGATCCGTTGAATTTCAAATAGACCTTTTACCAGGAGCTGCACCAATAGCTCGTGCTCCATACAGACTCGCACCCACCGAAATGAAAGAATTACAAAGTCAATTACAGGAACTTTTAGAGCGTGGTTTCATTATACCAAGCACATCACCATGGGGAGCTCCTGTTTTGTTTGTCAAGAAGAAAGATGGTACATTCAAGTTGTGTATCGACTACCGAGAGTTGAACAAACTTACCATCAAGAACCGCTACCCACTAACGAGAATCGACGACTTATTTGATCAACTACAAGGCTCGTCTGTTTATTCGAAGATCGATTTACATTCTGGATATCATCAAATGCAGGTAAAGGAGGATGATATTCCAAAGACTGCTTTTAGGACGCGTTACGGTCATTACGAGTTTATGGTTATGCCGTTTGGATTGACTAACGCACCAGCTGTGTTCATGGACCTCATGAACCGAGTGTGTGGGCCATATCTTGACAATTTTGTCATTATTTTCATCGATGACATACTTATTTACTCGAAGAATGATCAAGAGCACGAAGAACATTTGAGAAAAGTGCTAGAGTTGCTAAGAAAAGAATAACTGTACGCTAAGTTTTCAAAGTGTGCATTTTGGTTGGAAGAAGTTCGATTCCTCGGTCACATAGTGAACAAAGAAGGTATTCAGGTGGATCCAGCAAAGATTGAAACCGTTGAAAATTGGGAAACCCCGAAAACTCTGAAACACATACGCCAGTTTTTAGGACTAGCTTGTTACTATAGAAGGTTCATCCAAGACTTTTCCGGAATAGCAAAACCCTTGACTGCATTAACGCATAAAGGGAAGAAATTTGAATGGAAAGATGAACAAGAGAAAGCGTTTCAATTGTTAAATAAAAAGTTAACTACATCACCTATATTGTCATTACCTGAAGGGAATGATGATTTTGTGATATATTGTGATGCCTCAAAGCAAGGTCTCGGTTGTGTATTAATGCAACGATTGAAAGTAATTGCTTATGCGTCTAGACAATTGAAGATTCACGAACAGAATTATACGATGCATGATTTGGAATTAGGCGCAGTTGTTTTTGCATTAAAGACTTGGAGGCACTACTTATATGGGGTCAAAAGTATTATATATACCGACCACAAAAGTCTTCAACACATATTTAATCAGAAACAACTGAATATGAGGCAGCGTAGGTGGATTGAATTGTTGAATGATTACGACTTTGGGATTCGTTACCACCCGGGAAAGGCAAATATGGTAGCCGACGCCTTGAGCAGAAAGGACAGAGAACCCATTCGAGTAAAAGCTATGAATATAATGATTCACACTAACCTTACTACTCAAATAAAGGAGGCACAACAAGGAGTTTTAAAAGAGGGAAATTTAAAGGATGAAATACCCAAAGGATCGGAGAAGCATCTTAATATTCGGGAAGACGGAACCGGTATAGGGCTGAAAGAATTTGGGTACCAAAATTTGGAGATATGAGAGAAATGGTACTTAGAGAACCTCATAAAACCAGATACTCAATACATCCTGGAACGGGGAAGATGTACAAGGACCTCAAGAAACATTTTTGGTGGCCGGGTATGAAAGTCGATGTTGCTAAATACGTAGGGGAATGTTTGACGTGTTCTAAGGTCAAAGCGGAGCATCAGAAACCATCAGGTCTACTTCAACAACCTGAAATCCCGGAATAGAAATGGGAAAACATTACCATGGATTTCATCACTAAATTGCCAAGGACTGCAAGTGGTTTTGATACTATTTGGGTAATAGTTGATCGTCTCACCAAATCAGCACACTTCCTTCCAATAAGAGAAGATGATAAGATGGAGAAGTTAGCACGACTGTATTTGAAGGAAGACTTCTCCAGACATGGAATACCAATCTCTATTATCTCTGATAGGGATGGCAGATTTATTTCAAGATTCTGGCAGACATTACAGCAAGCATTAGGAACTCGTCTAGACATGAGTACTGCCTATCATCCACAAACTGATGGGTAGAGCGAAAGGACGATACAAACGCTTGAAGACATACTACGAATATGTGTTATTGGTTTCGGAAACAGTTGGGATCGACATCTACCGTTAGCAGAATTTTCCTACAATAACAGCTACCATTCAAGCATTGAGATGGCGCCGTTTGAAGCACTTTGTGGTAGAAAGTGCAGGTCTCCGATTTTTTGGAGTGAAGTTGGGGATAGAAAGATTACGGGTCCGGAGATAATACAAGAAACTACAGAGAAGATCATCCAAATTCAACAACGGTTGAAAACCGCCCAAAGTCGACAAAAGAGCTACGCCGACATTAAAAGAAAAGATATAGAATTTGAAATTGGAGAGATGGTCATGCTTAAGGTTGCACCTTGGAAAGGCGTTGTTCGATTTGGTAAACGAGGGAAATTAAATCCAAGGTATATTGGACTATTCAAGATTATTGATCGTGTCGGACCAGTAGCTTACCGACTTGAGTTACCTCAACAACTCGCGGATGTACATAACACTTTCCACGTCTCGAATTTGAAGAAATGTTTTGCTAAAGAAGATCTCACTATTCCGTTAGACGAAATCCAAATCAACGAAAAACTTCAATTCATCGAAGAACCCGTCGAAATAATGGATCGTGAGGTTAAAAGACTTAAACAAAACAAGATACCAATTATTAAGGTTCGATGAAATGCTCGTAGAGGACCCGAGTTCACCTGGGAATGAGAAGATCAGATGAAGAAGAAATACCCGCACTTATTTCCAGAAGATACATCAACACCTCCAACTTCTTAAAATTTCGGGACGAAATTTATTTAACGGGTAGGTACTGTAGTGACCCGAACTTTTCCATGTTTATATATATTAAATGAAATTGATATTTACATGATTAAGTGTTTCCAACATGTTAAGCAATCAAACTTGTTAAGACTTGATTAATTGAAATAGGTTTCATATAGACAATTGACCACCCAAGTTGACCGGTGATTCACGAACGTTAAAACTTGCAAAAACTATATGATGATATATATATATATATATATATATATATGATTATATATATAGTTAACATGATATTATGATAAGTAAGTATCTCATTAGGTATTTTAACAATGAGTTATATACATAAAATTGTGTTTATTGAATTAAGAAACTTGAAACGATATATATAACGATTATCGTTATAACAATGTCTTACTTATTACATATGAATCATATTAAGATATTGTTACACTATGTTTAATCATGATAAATGATAAGTAAATATGTCATTATGTATATTAACCATGAACTACATATGTAAAACAAGACTACTAACTTAAGAATTTCAAAACGAGACATATATGTAACGATTATCGTTGTAACAACATTTAACTGTATATATATCATCCTAAGATATATTAATATATCATAATATCATGATAATGTAATAATTTAATATCTCTTTAGATATAATAAACAATGGGTTAACAACATTTAACAAGATCGTTAACATAAAGGTTTCAAAACAACATTTACATGTAACGACTAACGATGACTTAACGACCCAGTTAAAATGTATATACATGTAGTGTTTTAAATATGTATTCATACACTTTTGAAAGACTTCAAGACACTTATCAAAATACTTCTACTTAACAAAAATTCTTACAATTACATCCTCGTTCAGTTTCATCAACAATTCTACTCGTATGCACCCGTATTCGTACTCGTACAATACACAGCTTCTAAATGTATGTACTATTGGTATATACACTAAAATGATCAGCTATTAGCAGCCCATGTGAGTCACCTAACACATGTGGGAACCATCATTTGGCAACTAGCATGAAATATCTCATAAAATTGCAAAAATATTAGTAATCATTCATGACTTATTTACATGAAAACAAAATTTCATATCCTTTATATCTAATCCATATACCAACGACCAAAAACACCTACAAACACTTTAATTCTTCAAATTTTCTTCATCTAATTGATCTCTCTCAAGTTCCATCTTCAAGTTCTAAGTGTTCTTCATAAATTCTACAAGTTCTAGTTTCATAAAATCAAGAATACTTCCAAGTTTACTAGCTCACTTCCAATCTTGTAAAGTGATCATCCAACCTCAAGAAATCCTTGTTGTTTACAGTAAGATATCATTCTAAATTAAGGTAATACTCATATACAAACTTTGATTCAGTTCCTATAACTATAACTATCTTAATTCGAGTGATAATCTTACTTGAACTTGTTTTCGTGTCATGATTCTACTTCAAGAACTTTCAAGCCATCCAAGATCCTTTGAAGCTAGATCATTTCTTGTCACTTCCAGTAGGTTTACCTACTAAACTTTAGGTAGTAATGATGTTCATAACATCATTCGATTCATACATATAAAACTGTCTTATTCGAAGATTTGAACATGTAATCACTAGAACATAGTTTAGTTAATTCTAAACTTGTTCACAAACAAAAGTTAATCCTTATAGCTTGACTTTTAAAATCAACTAAACACATGTTCTATATCTATATGATATGCTAACTTAATGATTTAAAACCGGAAAACACGAAAAACACCGTAAAACCGGATATACGCCGTCGTAGTAATACCGCGGGCTGTTTTGGGTTAGTTAATTAAAAACTATGATAAACTTTGATTTAAAATTTTTTCTTCTGGGAAAATGATTTTTCTTATGAACATGAAACTATATCCAAAAATTATGATTAAACTCAAGGTGGAAGTATGTTTTCCAAAATGGTCATCTAGACGTCGTTCTTTCGACTGAAATAACTACCTTTACAAAAACGACTTGTAACTTATATTTCCGACTATAAACCTATACTTTTTATGTTTATATTAATAAAATAGAGTTCAATATGAAGCCATAGCAATTTAATTCACTCAAATCGGATTTAAAACGAAGAAGTTATGGGTAAAACAAGGTTGGATATTTTTTGATTGTTGTAGCTACGGGAAATATTGTAACAATTCTATACAAATCATATTCTAGCTAACTTATATTATATTATACATGTATTCTAATATATTATGTAATCTTGGGATACCATAGACACGTATGCAAATATTTTGACATATCATATCGACCCATGTATATATATTATTTGGAACAACCATAGACACTCTATATGCAGTAATGTTGGAGTTAGCTATACAGGGTTGAGGTTAATTCCAAAAATATATATACTTTGAGTTGTGATCTAGCCTGAGGCTTGTATACACTGGGTCGTGGATTGATTCAAGATAAATATATCAATTTATTTCTGTACATCTAACTGTGGACAACTAGTTGTAGGTTACTAACGAGGACAGCTGACTTAATAAACTTAAAACAGTAAAAAAAATTATTAAAAATGTTGTAAATATATTTTGAACATACTTTGATATATATGTACATATTTGTTATAGGTTCGTGAATCGACCAGTGGCCAAGTCTTACTTCCCGACGAAGTAAAAATCTGTGAAAGTGAGGTATAGTCCCACTTTTAAAATCTAATATTTTGGGATGAGAATACATGCAGTTTTATAAATGTTTTACGAAATAGACACAAGTAATTGAAACTACATTATATGGGTGAATGATCGAAGCCGAATATGCCCTTTTTGCTTGGTAACCTAAGAATTAGTAAACTGATCTACTAATTGACGCGAATTCTAAAAATAGATCTATTGGGCCTAACGAACCCCATCCAAAGTACCGGATGCTTTAGTACTTTGAATTCGTTTTTATCATTTTTGAAGGATTTCCCGGAATGATAGGGGATATTCTTATATGCATCTTGTTAATGTCGGTTACCAGGTGTTCACCATATGAATGAATTTTATCTCTATGTATGGGATGTATATTGAAATATGAAATCTTGTGGTCTATTATTATGATTTGATAATATATAGGTTAAAGCTATAACTCACCAACATTTTTGTTGACGTTTTAAGCATGTTTATTCTCAGGTGTTTATTAAGAGCTTCCGCTGTTGCATACTAAAATAAGGACAAGATTTGGAGTCCATGCTTGTATGATATTATGTAAAAACTGCATTCAAGAAACTTATTTTTGATGTAATATATTCTTATTGTAAACCATTGTGTAATGGTCGTGTGTAAACGGTATATTTTAGATTATCATTATTTGATAATCTACGTAATGCTTTTTAAACCTTTATCGATAAAATAAAGGTTATGGTTGTTTTAAAAATGAATGCAGTCTTTTAAAAACGTCTCATATAGAGGTCAAAACCTCGCGACGAAATCAATTAATATGGAACGTTTATAATCAATATGAACGGGACATTTCAAGTCGAGTCCGATGAGAAGCATATCGATGATGTGCCAATTGTTAGTGACTTTTTCGATGTATTTCCCGACGAATTGCCGGGTCTCCCACCTCATCGACCGATTGAATTTCAAATCGATCTTATTCCGGGAGCCGCACCCGTAGCACGTGCACCGTATAGACTTGCTCCATCAGAAATGCAAGAATTGCAAAGTCAAATCCAAGAATTACTTGACCGTGGTTTTATCCAACCTAGCCATTCACCATGGGGCGCTCCGATTTTGTTCGTTAAGAAGTAAGATGGATCCCTACGAATGTGCATTGATTATCATGAACTAAAAAAATTGACGGTTAAGAACCGATATCCTATTCCTCGCATCGATGAACTCTTTGATCAATTACAAGGATCATGTGTATATTCAAAAATCGATCTCCGTTCTGGTTATCATCAATTAAGGGTTAAGGAGGAAGATGTCTCCAAAACCGCTTTCTGGACTCGTTATGGTAGTTATGAATTCCTTGTCATGTCATTTGGTCTCACTAAAACACCGGCGGTGTTCATGGATCTTAAGAACCGCGTGTGCTAACCGTACCTCGACAAATTCATTATCGTGTTCATCGATGATATTTTGGTCTATTCTAAAAATGAAGAATAACACGAGGAACTTCTCCGACTTGTGCTTGAACTTTTAAGATAAGAACGACTCTATGCCAAATTTTCCAAGTGTGAATTTTGGTTGAAGGAAGTTCAATTTCTTGGTCATGTTGTAAGTGATCAAGGTATTAAAGTCGATCCATCAAAAATCGAAGCCATTAGTAAATGGGAGACTCCTACTACTCCTACTCACATTCGTCAATTAATGGGTCTCGCCGGATACTATCGTAGATTCATCAAAGATTTCTCTTTGGTCGCTCGTCCTCTAACCGCGTTAACTCATAAGGGAAGAAAATTCGTTTGGGCAACCGACCAAGAATTCGCATTTCAAATCTTGAAAACGAAGCTAACCACCGCTCCTATCTTGTCACTTCCCGAAGGCAATGATGATTTTATTGTGTATTGCGATGCCTCGAAACATGGTTTTGGGTGTGTGTTGATGCAACGAACGAAAGTCATTACTTATGCTTCTCGACAACTAAAAGTTCAAGAACGGAATTATACGACCCATGATCTCGAACTCGGAGCCGTTGTCTTCGCACTTAAAATGTGGAGACATTACCTTTACGGAACCAAGAGTACCATCTTCACCGATCACAAAAGTCTCTAACACATCTTCGATCAAAAGCAACTAAACAAGAGACAACGAAGGTTGATTGAAACCTTAAACGATTACGATTGCGAGCTTCGTTACCACCCCGGGAAGGCAAATGTAGTAGCCGATGCCTTGAGTCAAAAAGAAAGAGCGGTGCCTCTTCGTGTCCGAGCTTTAAACATCACTATCCACACCGACCTCAATAGCCAAATTCGGGTAACCCAAGATGAGGCTCTCAAGGATGAAAACATTTCCCATGAACACTTGAACGTTCTCGTCACACGATTCGAACCTAAGGAAACCGGACTTCGATATTTCGCCGGAAGAATTTGGGTGCCTAGCTATGGGGACCTACGAAGCCTTATTTTAGATGAAGCCCATAAGTCACGATACTCGATTCACCCCGGTGCTGAAAGGACCCGTTCATATACATTATAAACGATTCACAATAGTTGATTACATTGCGAGGTATTTGACCTCTATATGATACATTTTACAAACATTGCATTCGTTTTTAAAAGACAATCTTTCTTTACATCAAAAATTGACAGGCATGCATACCATTTCATAATATCCACTATCCAACTATAAATTGATTTAATAATAATCTTTGATGAACTCAATGACTCGAATGCAACGTTCTTCGAAATATGCTATGAAAGACGCCAAGTAATATCTTTAAAATGAGCAAATGCACAGCGGAAGATTTCTTTAACACCTGAGAATAAACATGCTTTAAAGTGTCAACCAAAAGGTTGGTGAGTTCATTAGTTTATCATAATCATTTATTTCCATCATTTTAATAGACCACAAGAATTTCATTTCCAGTTCTCATAAATATACGTCCCATGCATAGAGACAAAAAAATAATCATTCATATGGTGAACACCTGGTAACCGACATTAACTAGATACATATAAGAATATCCCCTATCATTCCGGGATCCTCCTTCGGACATGATATAATTTCGAAGTACTAAAGCATCCGGTACTTTGGATGGGGTTTGTTAGGCCCAATAGATCTATCTTTAGGATTCGCGTCAATTAGGGTGTCTGTTCCCTAATTCTTAGATTACCAGACTTTAATAAAAAAGGGCATATTCGATTTCGATAATTCAACCATAGAATGTAGTTTCAATTACTTGTGTCTATTTCGTCAAACATTTATAAAAGCGCATGTATTCTCAGTCCCAAAAATATAAAGGGTAAAAAGGTAAATGAAACTCACCATACTGTATTTCGTAGTAAAAATACATATAACGTCATTGAACAAGTGCAAGGTTGGCCACGAATTCACGAACCTAAATTAATTATATATATTTATGTGTTGGTCAATATTTGTCTAACAAATTAGGTCAAGTCATAGTGTACCACAATCCTAATGCTCGAGACTAATATGCAAAAGTCAACAAAAGTAAATTTGACTCAAAATAATTTCCAAAAATCTATACATGATTAATATATAGTTTAAATATCGTCGTTTTATATTTTTAAATATTTTTAAAAGATTTATTAGAGTAAATAATATAATTTATTTATTAATAAATAAAATTTTATATTATATTTATATAATAAAATATACTTTTATATATATTAAGTAATAAAATTTATAGGGTTCATTTAATATTATAAAGATAATATGATAGGTAGTATTAAAGTAAGTTATTACACATAGTAAAATATGTTTGTATCAAATATTTATTTGATAAAATAATATCTATAATGATAGTAAGTAAAAGTTGTATTATTTTGTAATAATAATTATTATTATAAAAATATCAATATTTAGAATTACTAAGATGACATTATGATAAAACGATAATTCTAATTATGATAACTTTAATATTTATGATAATTTTTAATATTATCTTTAAAATAATAATTCTATTTAAAATAATAATAATAATAATGATATTTTATAGTAACAATGACATTTCTATTAAAATGATAATTTTTGTTAAAATGATAGTTTTAATACTAACGATAATTTTAATAATAATAGTAATGATAAAAATAATAAGAACGATAATTTTATCTAAATCAATATCTTATAATATTTTAATTTCATCATGATACTCTTACCCATTATTTCCTAATCGTTTCATTTAATAGCTTTTAATCATCTTTTATATCGTGTTGGTAATAATGATAATAATAGTAATCAAAATAATTAGGTGTTACAAATATTTGTTTTAATTACACTAATATTAATAATGATAGTTACTATAACATTATTAACGATAATACTAATAATTATCTTAATGATAATATAGTAATAATAATAATAACAATAACAATAACTATTTTTAAATAATGATATATATATTAATAATGATAATAATAATAATAATAATAATACCAATAATAATAATAATAATAATAATAATAATAATAATAATAATAATAATAATAATAATAATAATAATAATAATAATAATAATAATAATAATAATAATAATAATAATAATTGGATAATAATAATAATACTAATTATAACTTTAACGATAATAACGATAGTAATAATAAAAAAAAATAACATTTTAATGATAAATCCTTTTATTGATAAAGATAATAATAATAATAATAATAATAATAATAATAATAATAATAATAAGATAAAACTAGAACGACGATAATAATAATCATTTTTAATAATAATACAAAAATTCGATGGACTATAACTTCAAATCCGTTCATCGAAATCATTCGATATCTAAATGAAAAGTTCTTAATTTTTCACTAGCTTTCCAACGACATGCATATCTTATACCTTATCTCAGTCGCATATATAACTAATTCAGGATTTCAACATAACTTAACTAAAGGCAATATCAAAAGTACAAACATGCATAATCCTATATACTCGAGCACTAGTCATGGATACACTATTAGTATGTAAAAGTTAAATTATGAGTACTCACGTATCAATATTGAGATTCAATATTACAGGAAAGGTACGTAGACGCAACGGAGATGATAAATACTATATTGACCTCACGAGCATACCCATGAACCATACCCAATCACCTCCATAGCTATAACCCATAATTTCCTTAATCCAATCCCACTAGAAAAACAATTTCGAAATCACTCGGACAGCACTCTGACGTAATATTTTATGTATACTAATAATATCTTGAAATAATACGGAGTAAATATATATATGTAAATCGATTGAGAGAGTTTAGAGTTTAGAGAAAAATATTTTCAAGTTTCTATGAAATAATGAAACCTATTGAATTCTATTTATAATAGATTTTTGAATTATTAAAGTGAATTATTAAAGTATGAATTATTAAAGTAAATTATTAAAGTATGAATTATTAAAGTAAATTATTAAAGTATGAATTATTAAAGTGAATTATTAAAGTATGAATTATTAAAGTATGAATTATTAAAGTGAATTATTAAAGTTAAAGTAAAGTAAAAATAAAGTAAAGGTAAAGTTTAAGTATAGTAAAAGTATAAAACTATGTACGTATAATACGCGTATAAATATATATAATATTAATTTAAATCGTTATATATACTTAATAAAATAAAATATAAATATCATTATCTTTATCATACTGGTTAAGTAATGAGTTGTCAAAAGTGGTTCTAGATATTTATAAAAGTTATATACGTTTTAATAATAAAGTTCTTTTTAAACTGAAAACGTTTTTGTACGTTTGAAACTAAATCAAATAAATATAATAATTTTGTTTTCCAAAACCAAATATATTTTTAAGAATCATTTTGTTTAAAGGTTAAAATAATGGAAATCGTTATATATCATAAAATGTTTTAGAAAAGTAGAATCATATATATTCATAATAGGTTTCAAGTTTTTAAATTACAGTTTGTTGGTGAAGCATGGGATAAAGTTCAAAGGTTAAATAAACGTATGAAATCATCTTAATGAAAAATGTTGAGTTACTTAACTTGTCGATATCCAACATCTAAGTTATTTACACTTCACGTTCTTACTTATAAATCACTTTACCATTTTCCGAATGTTGTCAAAAAGAATATATTTCTTAAATCACAGTGGACCTCATAACATAGACCCGTAATGATATCATAATGTATATGATAAATCAATCATTTGATATTATCTTCTAATTTCATCGATAAACATATTGAAACAAATACGTTCATGGAAAGTATTATACATTTAATACTTTATTAATATTCTCAAGTTATAATATATATATACATATATATACATATTTATTTATATATAACGGTTCGTGAATCGTCGGAATTTGGTCGAGGTTATAATGAATGTATGAACACAATTTAAAATTCTTGAGATTTAACTTAACAAACTTTGCTTATCGTGTCGGAATAATATAAAGATAAAGTTTAAATTTGGTTGAAAATTTCCGGGTTGTCACAGTACCTACCCGTTAAAGAAATTTCGTCCCGAAATTTGAGTGGAAAGGTCGTGAATGATAATAATTATGTTTTCATGATGCATACAGGCTGAAAATTAGAGTTTTATCATCAGCGAATAATTTAGATAAACAATCCATTTATATGAAGAGTACGAATGAAGTTAACATAGAAGAGTGAAATGAGTAAGTGTAGATTCATCTTATCATTTGACGTAGATATGATTGATTTCCAGATTTCAAGGGATTTGAAGAAAATCTTTGTAATAAGATTTGATTCTCCGGTAACAAAAGGAATTAGGATCCGCTTTAAATGCGATCGTCCATTTTAATTGTTCTGTCGGAGATTTTCTTATAAATTCACCTCCTTCGTTTTCTTACAACTCACACCTTCTGTTGATGCATTTTATGCAAGTCCCTGGACATCTACCCACGTCCATTGCAGGTACAACAGTTTATAGGCCACCATGATCGTTCGTTATTATCCTATCCGTGTTTGTATGTGGTTACAACAACTGCAGGAATGAGATTTAGATGTTTGACTATGTTAGACTTAGTCAGACGTCCGAGTGAAGCCTCACTCGTATGGCTGACAGGCTCATACGCACGGTTGATGCTGAGCAAAGTCACAATTACAACCAAAATGAGAAGACACGAGTGAGTGATCACCCGTACGGCTGATGAAGCCAACTCGTATGTGTGATGGATGAATCGTACGGGTGAGTTAACAGCAGGGGTATATAAAGTCTTATGTTCTTCATTTTAGGTTAAGCCTCTCATTTGTTACACACACTCAGATATGGTGAGCTCCTCCGATTCTCTCTCTCAACCCAAATCACTCAGGTGGTGAATAATAGCTCTAGGTGTTGATCTAATCACACTTGATTTAGTTGTGGTATGACTAAATTAATCCCAAAAAGCTTAACCTATTCACTAGAGGGTTTGATTCACTTATTCCGTCATTGTGTGAGTTAAATCTGTTGATTTCTAAGTTCCTAGTCATGTTTCATCACCTTCTATTCTTTCCCCCTCAACTCATATTTTAAAGTATTCATCAATATGCTCCATCCAGTTCTGATTCTCGATATACTTATAACTTTCATATCGGTCATTCTTCTTTTTCATCTACCGCCGGAAGAATCTATTTATTTCTACTATACTCTTGGGTTTATAGTATTTCTAGTTCTCCCGTGTCTTTATATTGCTATATGCATCGATATATATGATTTATAATTTTTTTGGTTTGTCGTTGGGCTTTATATCTTCCCTTATATTTCAAAGTCTCTGTTTCTATCTTCTATAATCATGGGCATCCATAGTTAATGCTCTCTTTTATTTGCTGCAATTTATACCCCAATTTCTATTTCGGAGTTTTGTCCTTTCATTTCTTCTTCTTGCGATTAAGCACCGCTTGTAATGGTCCAGAATTCACAGATATGAATTTCGGAATGAACATTGTTAATGTTCTAGGAAGGAAATTGTGATGGCACGATCTTGACTTGTCAAATTACTAGAATACCTTGGAAAAGGCCAAATCATCAAGAAATATTTTCTTGATATTTTAGAGGTTAAATAGAATAAAAGAGTCGTATAACATGGCACATGATGATGTTATGATCTGTGAATCATCACGTTCCATTTAGAAACTCAGCATGAATTACTGTAATATAATCACGTTGATCAAGTGTCATTATATTATACTAACTCATGCTTCAGTTTCCAACACTACTTCAAAAACATTCATATTTTAAACTCAAAGGTTTATAGAGTATAGGAACTAAACAGTTTCCTTTTTGATGTAATACAGATAGCGCAAAGAGATAAATGATTCCAGATAAGAATAGTTATGGAAATATCTTCAGAAATATGGAGGATATTTATAATGAAAGATACGATGATATCTTAAAATTTCTAATATCAGAGAATGATGAAGAATATTGTCTGTAAGGGTTTTGTATCAGGAGCAAGGTATTTGTTAATGAATTCAGCAGACACTGAATCATTTGGATTCTTTGAAGGCAGGTTCAGTCTTTGTGATTTGTCCACAGCCTCCTTCATACTTTGCTCAATCAGTTTTCCAGTTCCAAAACTTCTCTATTTCTGAGCTTTGTTAATACACTAATCTTTATCATCAAACTTTTTACTGCTAAGGTCATTTACAGTTTTTGTTGCTTCATCAGCATTTCGAGAACTAGTTCGCGGTTCAGAGTGTTTTTCAGAAACTTCACATTCGAAGTATGTAAGCCTTGGAAATAGACGTTATGTATAACTGTTGGCGTCAACATGCTGTGAGATTTCAAAATACTGATTGCTAATTTCCAATGATTTGTATGGCAATTCTCGTTACAAGAGGCAGATGAGTAAATGATGAGGTTTCGATAAATATAAAGATTCTTCGGAATGCCCAAGATCAGTGAAGTTGTTGGTAAGTTTATTGCTAATGTGGTGGAATATGAAAGGTTCTCCGGTAACAAAAGAGTAATCACATATATCAAAATTATGATAAGGCTACTCCGAATGAAAAAATCGAACTTGTCTTGCTGGAGCTGTGATATAATTTGCTACTTTGCAAAGGAATTGCAAGGTTATTTTTGCTAATAAATGCCAAAAGATCTGACATAGATATGTGTTGAATTATGACTTTGGTTTCGAGAGCTTTTTAAGTACATAACTGTGGGTAATATGTGGTTGGATCATCATCTCGATTGCTCATTATTTGAAGTGTCTTCAGAGATTTTTGAAGGGTTTGAACACAGATTGTAATCGTTTGTATACATTTGATGTTCTAACACACTTTTGAAGTCAAAGTATAGCTTTGAAAGATGTAGGAATCTAAAAGTGATGGTACCGGTTATATCTCGAATTGAATTCTGAGATTTTAAAAGCAGAATATGTAATTGGGTTTGAATGAGTATGATTGTTTTGATTTCTATGAAAGAATGTATATTATTGTGAAAGTATGAAGTATAATTGATAATTTGCTTAATCTGATTCGAAGAATGTAACATATTAATTGTGAATTTATATATATCTCTCGGGTATTACCTACCCGTTAAAAAATTTTTCACAATTAATATTTTGTACATAAGAATTTTATTACAGTCTTTATGAAAATATATATGTATATATTCTCCTCAGATGTAACATAGATTTTAATGAGTTAATACTAAATTAAACTCATTCGATTTACGGTTGGAACTAGAATTGAATAATTCCTTGAAGGCTTTAGAGGTTACATAAGTATTTCTTCAATAATATTGAAATTATGAATCAATACTTCGTTATTTGTTGAGATGTGATGTTGGTTTTCGTTAAATTCTTGTGAACTTCGCAAAGTACGAATGATGTTATCTGAAAAGTTTCGGTTACATCAATGATGAAGTGTAAAATCAAATATATACTTGATTTATTAGGAATTGGAATTTGTTGAATTGAGAAAGAGATTGTAGTTAACGATGGTTAAGTCGCGGGCGAGGGACGTACATTATTGCATATTTGTAATATGAATTAACCGAGTAGTTAAGATTCACACACAATAGCTTAGCACGGAAAGATTTATTTTTTATTTCAAATATATATATATATATATATATATATATATATATATATATATATATATATATATATATATATATATATATATATATATATATATATATAATTTCTTCAGAGGGAATGAGTTAATTCTTCATAACTTGTTGATACAATATACACGTTATTGATTCGTAATGATGTCCACAGTGATTCTTGAACTGACGGAGTTTGTGATGTTATAGGTGTTGTTGATTCTGATGTTGACTGTACTGACGATGCTGGTGACGTTGACGGTACTGTTGATGCTGTTGGTAAAACAAGTTTAACTTGTTAATCACACACCATTTTTATCAGGGTTTCTACTCTTCCTTCTATCATTTTGGTTCGCTTAACTGATTTATGGTTAGGGCTAGATTAGATAATCTCTAAGACTTTAGAGATTATATAATCGCCGCGGAATGTTTCTCCAATGAAGTTATGAATTAATACTTCGTCAGTTATTGTTGTTGGTACTCCTTGGTATCTATGGTGCGTATGACGTTGATGCTCGTGGGATAGATTGTGAAGTTGAGGTTTACAACGCTGTTGTGGTTGGAGGTGGTAATGGTACTGTTAGTGTTGATGATGGTGGTACTGGTTATGCTGCTGGTGCTGCTGCTGGTGTTTGTAATCTCTGCACCATATTCTCCAAAGCCACTACCCGAGCGCGAAGTTCGTTGACTTCTTCTATTATTCCAGGATGATTGTCGGTCGGAACGAGCGGATAAATAAAATCTAGAATTTGATGTAGTATATAATCGTGACGAGATACCCTGGAAATGAGAGAGAAAATGGTGTCTCGAACAGGTTCGCCGGTAAGTGCTTCAGGTTCTTCGCCAAGAGGGCAATGTGGTGGATGGAAAGGATCGCCTTCTTCTTGTTTCCAATGATTGAGGAGGCTACGAACCCATCCCCAATTCATCCAGAATAGGTGATGTCTGATTGGTTGATCCATTCCGGTCACACTACTTTCGGAGCTTGAGTGAGATTCCATTTCGAAATCCGAGTGACTTGAACTGATGACAAATTCCATTTCGTACGATTGGATAAAGGATTTTCGATATAAAAATGATTTTTCGGTTATCGGGTGGTATTCTATTTACATAGGATATCTATATATAGAGATCAAAAGATTTCATACATTACGGAGGAATTTGCGGGATATGTCAGGCAAAGTTTAAAGTAACAGATACGATAAGATATGATTTAGCAGATACGCTAAGATATGAATTTTGTCTATACACTACTCATGCAATTAATGTAGCAAGACGTGTCTAGACTAATAATGATAAGCAGGTAATTTCCTATGGATGATAAGCAGATGATTTCCGACTAGAAATTATAAGCAAAACTTTTGACATGCAGACACGGTCGAAGTCCAGACTCACTAATGCATCCTAACGACTTATCAGTTAGACACACTAATGCAGACCTGGTTCGCTAAGACCACCGCTCTGATACCAACTGAAAGGACCCGTTCATATACATTATAAACGATTCACAATAGTTGATTACATTGCGAGGTATTTGACCTCTATATGATACATTTTACAAACATTGCATTCGTTTTTAAAAGACAATCTTTCTTTACATCAAAAATTGACAGGCATGCATACCATTTCATAATATCCACTATCCAACTATAAATTGATTTAATAATAATCTTTGATGAACTCAATGACTCGAATGCAACGTTCTTCGAAATATGCTATGAAAGACGCCAAGTAATATCTTTAAAATGAGCAAATGCACAGCGGAAGATTTCTTTAACACCTGAGAATAAACATGCTTTAAAGTGTCAACCAAAAGGTTGGTGAGTTCATTAGTTTATCATAATCATTTATTTCCATCATTTTAATAGACCACAAGAATTTCATTTCCAGTTCTCATAAATATACGTCCCATGCATAGAGACAAAAAAATAATCATTCATATGGTGAACACCTGGTAACCGACATTAACTAGATACATATAAGAATATCCCCTATCATTCCGGGATCCTCCTTCGGACATGATATAATTTCGAAGTACTAAAGCATCCGGTACTTTGGATGGGGTTTGTTAGGCCCAATAGATCTATCTTTAGGATTCGCGTCAATTAGGGTGTCTGTTCCCTAATTCTTAGATTACCAGACTTTAATAAAAAAGGGCATATTCGATTTCGATAATTCAACCATAGAATGTAGTTTCAATTACTTGTGTCTATTTCGTCAAACATTTATAAAAGCGCATGTATTCTCAGTCCCAAAAATATAAAGGGTAAAAAGGTAAATGAAACTCACCATACTGTATTTCGTAGTAAAAATACATATAACGTCATTGAACAAGTGCAAGGTTGGCCACGAATTCACGAACCTAAATTAATTATATATATTTATGTGTTGGTCAATATTTGTCTAACAAATTAGGTCAAGTCATAGTGTACCACAATCCTAATGCTCGAGACTAATATGCAAAAGTCAACAAAAGTAAATTTGACTCAAAATAATTTCCAAAAATCTATACATGATTAATATATAGTTTAAATATCGTCGTTTTATATTTTTAAATATTTTTAAAAGATTTATTAGAGTAAATAATATAATTTATTTATTAATAAATAAAATTTTATATTATATTTATATAATAAAATATACTTTTATATATATTAAGTAATAAAATTTATAGGGTTCATTTAATATTATAAAGATAATATGATAGGTAGTATTAAAGTAAGTTATTACACATAGTAAAATATGTTTGTATCAAATATTTATTTGATAAAATAATATCTATAATGATAGTAAGTAAAAGTTGTATTATTTTGTAATAATAATTATTATTATAAAAATATCAATATTTAGAATTACTAAGATGACATTATGATAAAACGATAATTCTAATTATGATAACTTTAATATTTATGATAATTTTTAATATTATCTTTAAAATAATAATTCTATTTAAAATAATAATAATAATAATGATATTTTATAGTAACAATGACATTTCTATTAAAATGATAATTTTTGTTAAAATGATAGTTTTAATACTAACGATAATTTTAATAATAATAGTAATGATAAAAATAATAAGAACGATAATTTTATCTAAATCAATATCTTATAATATTTTAATTTCATCATGATACTCTTACCCATTATTTCCTAATCGTTTCATTTAATAGCTTTTAATCATCTTTTATATCGTGTTGGTAATAATGATAATAATAGTAATCAAAATAATTAGGTGTTACAAATATTTGTTTTAATTACACTAATATTAATAATGATAGTTACTATAACATTATTAACGATAATACTAATAATTATCTTAATGATAATATAGTAATAATAATAATAACAATAACAATAACTATTTTTAAATAATGATATATATATTAATAATGATAATAATAATAATAATAATAATACCAATAATAATAATAATAATAATAATAATAATAATAATAATAATAATAATAATAATAATAATAATAATAATAATAATAATAATAATAATAATAATAATAATAATAATAATAATAATAATAATAATAATAATAATAATTGGATAATAATAATAATACTAATTATAACTTTAACGATAATAACGATAGTAATAATAAAAAAAAATAACATTTTTAATGATAAATCCTTTTATTGATAAAGATAATAATAATAATAATAATAATAATAATAATAATAATAATAATAATAATAAGATAAAACTAGAACGACGATAATAATAATCATTTTTAATAATAATACAAAAATTCGATGGACTATAACTTCAAATCCGTTCATCGAAATCATTCGATATCTAAATGAAAAGTTCTTAATTTTTCACTAGCTTTCCAACGACATGCATATCTTATACCTTATCTCAGTCGCATATATAACTAATTCAGGATTTCAACATAACTTAACTAAAGGCAATATCAAAAGTACAAACATGCATAATCCTATATACTCGAGCACTAGTCATGGATACACTATTAGTATGTAAAAGTTAAATTATGAGTACTCACGTATCAATATTGAGATTCAATATTGCAGGAAAGGTACGTAGACGCAACGGAGATGATAAATACTATATTGACCTCACGAGCATACCCATGAACCATACCCAATCACCTCCATAGCTATAACCCATAATTTCCTTAATCCAATCCCACTCGAAAAACAATTTCGAAATCACTCGGACAGCACTCTGACGTAATATTTTATGTATACTAATAATATCTTGAAATAATACGGAGTAAATATATATATGTAAATCGATTGAGAGAGTTTAGAGTTTAGAGAAAAATATTTTCAAGTTTCTATGAAATAATGAAACCTATTGAATTCTATTTATAATAGATTTTTGAATTATTAAAGTGAATTATTAAAGTATGAATTATTAAAGTAAATTATTAAAGTATGAATTATTAAAGTAAATTATTAAAGTATGAATTATTAAAGTGAATTATTAAAGTATGAATTATTAAAGTGAATTATTAAAGTTAAAGTAAAGTAAAAATAAAGTAAAGGTAAAGTTTAAGTATAGTAAAAGTATAAAACTATGTACGTATAATACGCGTATAAATATATATAATATTAATTTAAATCGTTATATATACTTAATAAAATAAAATATAAATATCATTATCTTTATCATACTGGTTAAGTAATGAGTTGTCAAAAGTGGTTCTAGATATTTATAAAAGTTATATACGTTTTAATAATAAAGTTCTTTTTAAACTGAAAACGTTTTTGTACGTTTGAAACTAAATCAAATAAATATAATAATTTTGTTTTCCAAAACCAAATATATTTTTAAGAATCATTTTGTTTAAAGGTTAAAATAATGGAAATCGTTATATATCATAAAATGTTTTAGAAAAGTAGAATCATATATATTCATAATAGGTTTCAAGTTTTTAAATTACAGTTTGTTGGTGAAGCATGGGATAAAGTTCAAAGGTTAAATAAACGTATGAAATCATCTTAATGAAAAATGTTGAGTTACTTAACTTGTCGATATCCAACATCTAAGTTATTTACACTTCACGTTCTTACTTATAAATCACTTTACCATTTTCCGAATGTTGTCAAAAAGAATAGATTTCTTAAATCACAGTGGACCTCATAACATAGACCCGTAATGATATCATAATGTATCTGATAAATCAATCATTTGATATTATCTTCTAATTTCATCGATAAACATATTGAAACAAATACGTTCATGGAAAGTATTATACGTTTAATACTTTATTAATATTCTCAAGTTATAATATATATATACATATATATACATATTTATTTATATATAACGGTTCGTGAATCGTCGGAATTTGGTCGAGGTTATAATGAATGTATGAACACAATTTAAAATTCTTGAGATTTAACTTAACAAACTTTGCTTATCGTGTCGGAATAATATAAAGATAAAGTTTAAATTTGGTTGAAAATTTCTGGGTTGTCACAGGTGCCAATAAGATGTACCACGACCTTAAAGAACAATATTGGTGGCCGAACATTAAAAGAGACGTAGCTACTTATGTTTCCAAGTGTTTGACATGTTCCAAAGTCAAAGCCGAACACCAAAGACCGTCCAGGTTACTTCAACAACCTGAAATCCCACAATGGAAATGGGAAAGAATAACAATGGATTTTATCACCAAGCTACCAAAGACGGTGGGCGATTATGATACTATTTGGGTTATTGTTGACCGTCTCACCAAATTCGCACACTTTCTCGCTATGAAAGAAACTGACAAAATGGAGAAACTTGCACAACTTTACATTAAGGAGATCGTAGCCCGACACGGTGTACCTTTATCGATTTTCTCCGATCGAGTTGGCGTTTTGTTTCTAGATTTTGGCGTACTTTACAAGAAACGTTGGGAACGCGTTTAGACATGAGCACCGCATATCATCCTCAAACCGATGGGCAAAGTGAACGCACAATACAAATCTTGGAAGATATGTTACGAGCTTGTGTAGTCGATTTTGGAAAAGCTTGGGACAAGCACTTACCTCTCGCCGAATTCTCTTACAATAATAGTTACCACGCGAGTATTAAAGCCGCACCTTTTGAAGCATTGTATGGCCGTAAATGTCATTCTCCTCTTTGTTGGCCGAAGTTGGCGACGCATAAATCACCGGACCCGAACTCATTCATGAAACAACCGAGAAAATCGTTCAAATTCGAGATAGGCTTAGGATGGCCCGTAGTCGTCAAAAGTGCTATACTGACAAAAGATGCAACAACCTCGAATTTCAAGTCGGTGACCGGGTAATGTTAAAAGTCGCACCTTGGAAAGGTGTAATCCGTTATGGGAAACGCGGGAAGCTAAATCCGCGGTATATTGGTCCTTTCGAAATCTTGGAGCGCGTTGGAACCGTTGCTTATCGTTTAAATCTTCTGCCACAATTGAGCTCCGTTCATCCTACCTTCCATGTATCTAACTTGAAAAAGTGTCTTTCCGAACCCGATGTCGTCATCCCTCTCGAAGAGCTTACTATTGATAACAAACTTCATTTTGTGGAGGAACCGGTTGAAATCGTGGACACATCCGTCAAGACGTTAAAACAAAGCCGAATCCCGATTGTCAAGGTCCGTTGGAATGCCAAAAGAGGACCCGAGTTTACTTGGGAAAGGCAAGATCAAATGCAAAAGAAATACTCTCATCTATTCCCGGTTCCGGAAACTCAAGATTCCGAGGAAGAAACAAAGACTACTACGCCTACTTAAATTTCGGGACGAAATTTCTTTTAAGGAGTAGGTAATGTAACATCCCGCCTTTTTCCGTTTACTCTCCATTTAACTAATTTAAATTCCGTTATGTATTTATAACACATTGATGTTATGCGAGGTGTATATAAAATAGCTATTAATTTTAGCAGGAAATACTGTTAAATACGATACAATTTTACACAAGATATTTATTTATTTATAGAATGGATATACTTAAACCTTGCTACAACACTTATAGGCAGTGTACCTAATCGTACAGTAGTGTAGTTTTTAGTAAGTCCGGTTCGTTCCACAGGGAAAATCTTTAAACAAAGCTTAACGCTATATTAGTTTACTTTTATAAAAATACAAATATATATATAAGTAATATTATTATTATAAAGGGGAGTTTTTACCGTTTAATGACCGGTTTGTCGATTTTAAAACTTTAGTCGCAGTTAAAACCAAATGTAAAATATTAAAAATAAATACAAGACTTAAATTAAAGCGTAAAGTAAATAACGATAATGAAATTGCGAATAATAAAAGTGCGATAAAATAAACTTGCGATAATTAAAAAGTACGATAATTAAAAGTGAAATTAAATACAATAACAATAAAAATGCGATAATTAGAAGTGCAATTAAATATAAAATAAAGGAAATTAAATATGAAATAAAATAATTATGCTTATTTAAACTTTCGTAATCATGATGTTTGACGTGTTGATTTTAGTTTTATGCCCATGGGTTAATTGTCCTTTGTCCTGGATTATTTAATATGTCCATCTGGTTTTTGTCCATAACAGTCCATCAGTCATAAATATAAAGTGCGAGTGTCCTCGTCAAATTATCCTTATACCCGAAGTTAAATATTCCAACTAATTGGGGACTTAAACTGTAACAAGATTTTAATACTTTGTTTAATAATTATACCAGGATGTCGACTGAATGTAACCCAAGGTTTTAATATTTTGTTATCAATTATACCAAGTGTCCTTGAATGTAATTTCACCCCTGTTTTAATTATTCTAGTGGCTATTAATCCATTCCCGTGTCCGGTTAAATGAACGATTATTCGTACATATAAATACCCCGCCCATCGTGTCCGATCGAGTGTATATGGTAATTTATAGAGACGCCCAATTGTAAATCTTTATATTAACATTAAAAACTATCATTTAGTTAAACAAATATAAATCCCATTAATAGCCCATAGTCTAATTTCCACCAGTGTCGTTCTTTTGTCCAAACCCCAATTATGGTACAAAGCCCAATTACCCAATTTTAGTAATTAGCCCAACATCATGATTACTTCGGCTTAAATAAGCATAATAATAACTTAGCTACGAGACATTAAATTAAAAAGGTTAAACATAACTTACAATGATTAAAAATAGCGCAGCGTTACACGGACAGAATTTTGACTTACACCCTTACAATATTCGCTAACATACCCTTATTATTAGGATTAAAATTAAAATTAAAATTAAAATTAAAATTAAAATTAAAATATAAATATAATTATTTACGTATAGATATAGAGAGGATGGATATATGTTGTGAAAAATGATCAGAATTCGGTTGGCTTTATAGGGAATTGAGTTCAGGAATACTCCGCGACTCGCGGCACTTTTTGCCTTCAAACTCCGTGAGTCGCGGAGTTTGTAAATACAGCTCACTCCATTTTGGAGTCTTTCTTGCTGACGGATTTTTATTATTTATATAATATATAAATAATTATAAGAATTATTTAAATATTATATTATATTTATGTGCATAGTTGACTTGTAATTTTTAGTCCGTTGCGTCGAGCGTTGACTCTGGTCCCGGTTCCGGATTTTCGAACGTCCTTGCGTACAATTTAATATCTTGTACTTTGCGTTTTGAATCTTGTACTCTTGTAATTTCGAGACGTTTCTTATCAATAATTGGAACCTCTTTGATTGTATTTTGTACTTTTGAGCTTTTTGGTCGTTTGCGTCTTCAATTTGTCGAATCTGTCTTTTGTCTTCACCTTTTATTATTTAAACGAATATCACTTGTAAATAGAACAATTGCAACTAAAAGCTTGTCTTTATTGAGGAATAATGCTATGAAATATATGTTCGTTTTTAGCATTATCAAATATTCCCACACTTAAGCGTTGCTTGTCCTCAAGCAATATCGTCTTGAAATACTAGAATCACTTCTTTATTCTTCACACTTTGTACATCAGTGATTTCTATACGGCGGTATAAACAATGGTAGTAACGATACGGTTTACAGTCCCACATGACTATAAAAATTTAGATCCATTAAGGAAATTGGATCTTTATGAAAACATTTGATCTTTTGAAAATTAAATCTAGTTTTTACCCTAGATAAGTTTTCCGGAATAACCCTTTACCGGTGTTTGCAAATTATTTTTGTGGGTTTGGTGGGTTTCAGATTTGAAAATTTTAGCTCAAAACTTGCGGTTTTGTGTCACCCATTTGCTAACCTTGTATTTGGAAAGCAACACGTCCAGTTTACTTGTCCCGTATATTACCTTTCGATAAACTACCATCCGGTTGTAAAGGAAAGCGTTGAACAAGAAACTGTTAAGGCAATGTCCCCTGACATGCTTTTAATTATGGTCTATAACGTGTCGGACGCAATTACTATCCTTGGTAGGAGCAATAGTAAAGCTCACCCTTATGATTTTTCGGTCTGGCACAAGGTCCTGTCTGTAGTGACCCGAACTTTTCCATGTTTATATATATTAATTGAGATTGATATTTACATGATTAAATGTTTCCAACATGTTAAGCAATCAAACTTTTTAAGACTTGATTAATTGAAATATGTTTCATATAGACAATTGACCACCCAAGTTGACCGGTGATTCACGAACGTTAAAACTTGTAAAAAAAAAAAAACTATATGATGACATATATATGGTTATATATATAGTTAACATGATATTATGATAAGTAAACATATCATTAATTATATTAACAATGAACTACATATGTAAAAACAAGACTACTAACTTAATGATTTTGAAACGAGACATATATGTAACGTTTATCGTTGTAACGACATTTAATGTATATATATCATATTAAGAGATATTCGTACATCATAATATCATGATAATATAATAATTTAAAATCTCTTTTGATATTATAAACATTGGGTTAACAACATTTAACAAGATCGTTAACCTAAAGGTTTCAAAACAACACTTACATGTAACGACTAACGATGACTTAACGACTCAGTTAAAATGTATATACATGTAGTGTTTTAATATGTATTTATACACTTTTCAAAGACTTCAATACACTTATCAAAATACTTCTACTTAACAAAAATGCTTACAATTACATTCTCGTTCAGTTTCATCAACAATTCTACTCGTATGCACCCGTATTCGTACTCGTACAATACACAGCTTTTAGATGTATGTACTATTGGTATATACACTCCAATGATCAGCTCTTAGCAGCCCATGTGAGTCACCTAACACATGTGGGAACCATCATTTGGCAACTAGCATGAAATATCTCATAAGATTACAAAAATATGAGTAATCATTCATGACTTATTTACATGAAAACAAAATTACATATCCTTTATATCTAATCCATACACCAACGACCAAAAATACCTACAAACACTTTCATTCTTCAATTTTCTTCATCTAATTGAACTCTCTCAAGTTCTATCTTCAAGTTCTAAGTGTTCTTCATAAATTCCAAAAGTTCTAGTTTCATAAAATCAAGAATACTTTCAAGTTTGCTAGCTCACTTCCAATCTTGTAAGGTGATCATCCAACCTCAAGAAATCTTTGTTTCTTACAGTAGGTTATCATTCTAATACAAGGTAATAATCATATTCAAACTTTGGTTCAATTTCTATAACTATAACAATCTTATTTCAAGTGATGATCTTACTTGAACTTGTTTTCGTGTCATGATTTTGCTTCAAGAACTTTGAGCCATCCAAGGATCCATTGAAGCTAGATCCATTTTTCTCTTTTCCAGTAGGTTCATCCAAGGAACTTAAGGTAGTAATGATGTTCATAACATCATTCGATTCATACATATAAAGCTATCTTATTCGAAGGTTTAAACTTGTAATCACTAGAACATAGTTTAGTTAATTCTAAACTTGTTCGCAAACAAAAGTTAATCCTTCTAACTTGACTTTTAAAATCAACTAAACACATGTTCTATATCTATATGATATGCTAACTTAATGATTTAAAACCTGGAAACACGAAAAACACCGTAAAACCGGATTTACGCCGTCGTAGTAACACCGCGGGCTGTTTTGGGTTAGTTAATTAAAAACTATGATAAACTTTGATTTAAAAGTTGTTATTCTGAGAAAATGATTTTTATTATGAACATGAAACTATATCCAAAAATTATGGTTAAACTCAAAGTGGAAGTATGTTTTCTAAAATGGTCATCTAGACGTCGTTCTTTCGACTGAAATGACTACCTTTACAAAAACGACTTGTAACTTATTTTTCCGACTATAAACCTATACTTTTTTGGTTTAGATTCATAAAATAGAGTTCAATATGAAACCATAGCAATTTGATTCACTCAAAACGGATTTAAAATGAAGAAGTTATGGGTAAAACAAGATTGGAGAATTTTTCTCATTTTAGCTACGTGAAAATTGGTAACAAATCTATTCCAACCATAACTTAATCAACTTGTATTATATATTATGTAATCTTGAGATACCATAGACACGTATACAATGTTTCGACCTATCATGTCGACACATCTATATATATTTCGGAACAACCATAGACACTCTATATGTGAATGTTGGAGTTAGCTATACAGGGTTGAGGTTGATTCCAAAATATATATAGTTTGAGTTGTGATCAATACTGAGATACGTATACACTGGGTCGTGGATTGATTCAAGATAATATTTATCGATTTATTTCTGTACATCTAACTGTGGACAACTAGTTGTAGGTTACTAACGAGGACAGCTGACTTAATAAACTTAAAACATCAAAATATATTAAAAGTGTTGTAAATATATTTTGAACATACTTTGATATATATGTATATATTGTTATAGGTTCGTGAATCAACCAGTGGCCAAGTCTTACTTCCCGACGAAGTAAAAATCTGTGAAAGTGAGTTATAGTCCCACTTTTAAAATCTAATATTTTTGGGATGAGAATACATGCAGGTTTTATAAATGATTTACAAAATAGACACAAGTACGTGAAACTACATTCTATGGTTGAATTATCGAAATTGAGTATGCCCCTTTTTATTAAGTCTGGTAATCTAAGAATTAGGGAACAGACACCCTAATTGACGCGAATTCTAAAGATAGATCTATTGGGCTTAACAAACCCCATCCAAAGTACCGGATGCTTTAGTACTTCGAAATTTATATCATATCCGAAGGGTGTCCCGGAATGATGGGGATATTCTTATATATGCATCTTGTTAATGTCGGTTACCAGGTGTTCACCATATGAATGATTTTTATCTCTATGTATGGGATATGTATTGAAATATGAAATCTTGTGGTCTATTATTATGATTTGATATATATAGGTTAAACCTATAACTCACCAACATTTTTGTTGACGTTTTAAAGCATGTTTATTCTCAGGTGATTATTAAGAGCTTCCGCTGTCGCATACTTAAATAAGGACGAGATTTGGAGTCCATGCTTGTATGATATTGTGTAAAAACTGCATTCAAGAAACTTATTTTGTTGTAACATATTTGTATTGTAAACCATTATGTAATGGTCGTGTGTAAACAGGATATTTTAGATTATCATTATTTGATAATCTACGTAAAACTTTTAAACCTTTATTGATGAAATAAAGGTTATGGTTTGTTTTAAAATGAATGCAGTCTTTGAAAAACGTCTCATATAGAGGTCAAAACCTCGCAACGAAATCAATTAATATGGAACGTTTTTAATCAATAAGAACGGGACATTTCAGTTGGTATCCGAGCGTTGGTCTTAGAGAACCAGAAAATTTGCATTAGTGTGTCTTATCGAGTTTGTTAGGATGCATTAGTGAGTCTGGACTTCGACCGTGTTTTCTTTAAAAATGATTGCTTAACATTTTTGTTGGAAACTATATATTTTTAACATATGAATATTATGTGATATATTAATCTCTTAACGTGTTTGATATTATGTGATAGATGTCTACCTCTAGAACAAGTCCCATTGACTCACCTAATAATAATGAAGAGTCAAATGTAAATTGGAATGATTTGTGGACTGATTCACAAGTTCCCGAAGAGGAACCGGAAGAAGAGTCAGAACCGGAAGAAGAATCGGAACCAGAAGAAGAATCGGAACCGGATGAAGAAATAGAACCGGTGGGGGAAATAATAAAACGGTTAAGTAAAAGAAAATCCTCAACCAACCGACCAAAGTTAATTATGGTCAATGGTGTTTCCGCCAAGGAAGCAAAATATTGGGAGGATTACCAATTCTCCGATGAATCGGATTCCGAAGAGAATTCCGATGATGTTATAGAAATTACCCCAACTGAATTTAAAAAGGCAAAAGAAAATAATAAGGGAAAGGGCATAAAAATAGAGAAATCTAATTCCAACCCCGATGAACTTTATATGTATCGTCAACCCCCGAAGTCCTTAAGTTGTAACAATGACCCGGGAACCTCTAAACCACCAGGTTTTTCTAAACCAATGTGGACAACGACGGCTCGTATTAGGGGAACATCATATGTCCCTAGAAACTTGGCAAAACGAACCAAAACCGAAGAAGAAGAAACGAGCGAGATTGAATAAGATAGTTGTATTCGTGTGGTGTAATATATGGAATATAGTGTTCTTATGCTTTATGATATATGTAAAAATTGCTTGTATTAATAAGTATTTTTTTATGAATCTAACTCTTGTCTATTTTACAGTATAAAAACACAAAATGGATAGACAACCCAATATTTTAAGAGACCTACCCGGAGACATGATTGATGAAATCTTGTCTAGAGTCGGTCAGAATTCCTCGGCACAACTATTTAAGGCGAGATCAGTTTGTAAGACATTCGAAGAACGTTCCAAGAATGATTTGGTTTATAAAAGGCTTTCGTTCGGAAGATGGGGGATATCACATTGGGAAATCCATAAGTTACGATGTGTTTACTTTGATGCATATATTGCGGGGAACCCAAATGCTATTTTACGCAACGGGTTAAGAAATTATTTTGACTCAGTATATCCAAATATAGGACTTCGTGATTTAGAAAAAGCGGCTAACATGCAACATAAAGAAGCATGTTATGCTTACGGGTTAGTAATGTTCGCTTCTCACCAATGTGAGAACAAGAACATCGGGCTACAACTATTAAACAAAACGTTCCCTTAAGTGACGGAGTCGGTAATTGGGGTAAGAAATGAGGTTTTTAGGTTATTACGAGACTGTTGGTCATTACGTAACCCTCGTCCCTTTGACGACGTTACAACACGCTGTCTTATCAACGGCCATAACGGTTATGTTCCACAAGACCAAGGATGGGAAGTAATCCTAGTAAAACCAGAATGCATGACTTGTTTCTGGACGTATGAATTACGTGTCTTTATTGCCTTTGCTGAACGACTTGTGTACTAGCTAGAATTATCTTCACAACCATCTTGTATCAAATTTATTGTGTGCTATATTTCATGCTATATGTAAAATAAGCGGTATTGTAAGTTTGTAAAATATTGTGTAAAAGTTTGAACGCGAAATATTATTACAATCAGTTTTTCATAAAGAATTGTAGTAGTTGAATTGTATATTAGCTACTAAGTATGAACTTAACGGGTAGGTACTACCCGAATTTAAACTTATAAAACGCTAATATGAAGAAAAAGCTTTTATAAATGAGTTCATATTATGCTACGAAATACTATTAACTACTCTTAATATTCTGTATGATTAACTTGTTCCATTTAACTATTTTGAAGGAAATGGCACCGACTACTCGACACACCGTGAATATGAATGAAGAGGAATTCCGTACTTTTCTAGCTTCAAACATAGCCGCAGTACAGGCTGCGCTATATACCAACAATAACCTTGGATCTAGCAGTACAGGAAATCGTGTAGGATGCACCTACAAAGAATTCACTGCCTGCAAACCTTTGGAATTTGATGGAACCGAAGGACCGATCGGATTGAAACGGTGGACCGAGAAGGTTGAATCGGTGTTTGCCATAAGTAAGTGTACTGAAGAGGACAAAGTGAAGTACGCTACGCATACCTTCACAGGTTCTGCGTTAACATGGTGGAATACCTATCTAGAGCAAGTGGGACAAGATGATGCGTACGCACTACCGTGGTCAGCATTCAAGCACTTGATGAACGAGAAGTACCGTCCCAGAACCGAGGTCAATAAGCTCAAGACAGAACTTAGAGGGTTACGAACCCAAGGATTTGATATTACCACGTACGAAAGACGATTCACAGAATTGTGCCTATTGTGTCCGGGAGCATTCGAAGATGAGGAAGAGAAGATCGACGCATTTGTGAAAGGATTACCGGAAAGAATCCAAGAAGATATAAGTTCACACGAGCCCGCCTCCATACAACAGGCATGTAGAATGGCTCACAAACTAGTGAACCAGATTGAAGAAAGAATTAAAGAACAGACTGCTGAAGAGGCCAATGTGAAGCAAGTCAAAAGAAAGTGGGAGGAAAACGGTGATAAGAATCACCAATACAACAACAACAGCAATTACAACAATAATCGCAACAATTATCCCAACAATCGCAACATCAATCGCAACTACAACAAACGGCCCAACAACAACAACAACAACAACAACAGCAACTACAACAATCATCCCAACAACAATAATAACCGCAACAACAACAACAATCAGAAGCAGCTATGCCAAAGGTGTGAAAAGAATCACTTGGGGTTCTGCACCAAATTTTGCAACAAGTGTAAAAGAAATGGTCATAGCGCGGCAAAGTGTGAGGTCTACGGACCAGGGGTTAATAGAACGAAAGGAACAAATGGTGTCGGAACGAGTAATGGCGGAGCAAGTAGTGTCGGAGCAAGTTATGCCAATGTAGTTTGTTATAAATGTGGAAAACCAGGCCACATTATTAGAAATTGCCCGAACCAGGAGAACACGAATGGACAAGGCCGCGGAAGAGTTTTCAATATTAATGCGGCAGAGGCACAGGAAGACCCGGAGCTTGTTACGGGTACGTTTCTTATTGACAATAAATCTGCTTACGTTTTATTTGATTCGGGTGCGGATAGAAGCTATATGAGTAGAGATTTTTGTGCTAAATTAAGTTGTCCATTGACGCCTTTGGATAGTAAATTTTTACTCGAATTAGCAAATGGTAAATTAATTTCAGCAGATAATATATGTCGGAATCGAGAAATTAAACTGGTTAGCGAAACATTTAAGATTGATTTGATACCAGTAGAGTTAGGGAGTTTTGATGTGATAATCGGTATGGACTGGTTGAAAGAAGTGAAAGCGGAGATCGTTTGTTACAAAAATGCAATTCGCATTATACGAGAAAAAGGGAAACCCTTAATGGTGTACGGAGAAAAGGGCAACACGAAGCTACATCTTATTAGTAATTTGAAGGCACAAAAACTAATAAGAAAAGGTTGCTATGCTGTTCTAGCACACGTCGAGAAAGTACAAACTGAAGAAAAGAGCATCAATGATGTTCCCGTCGCAAAAGAATTTCCTGATGTATTTCCGAAAGAATTACCGGGATTACCCCCACATCGATCTGTTGAATTTCAAATAGATCTTGTACCAGGAGCTGCACCAATAGCTCGTGCTCCTTACAGACTCGCACCCAGCGAGATGAAAGAACTACAAAGCCAATTACAAGAACTTTTAGAGCGTGGTTTCATTCGACCAAGCACATCACCGTGGGGAGCTCCTGTTTTGTTTGTCAAGAAGAAAGATGGTACATTCAGGTTGTGTATCGACTACCGAGAGTTGAACAAACTTACCATCAAGAACCGCTACCCACTACCGAGAATCGACGACTTATTTGATCAACTACAAGGCTCGTCTGTTTATTCAAAGATTGACTTACGTTCCGGGTATCATCAAATGCGGGTGAAAGAAGATGATATTCCAAAGACTGCTTTCAGAACACGTTACGGTCATTACGAGTTTATGGTCATGCCGTTTGGTTTAACTAATGCACCAGCTGTGTTCATGGACCTTATGAACCGAGTGTGTGGACCATACCTTGACAAGTTTGTCATTGTTTTCATTGATGACATACTTATTTACTCAAAGAATGACCAAGAACACGGTGAACATTTGAGAAAGGTGTTAGAAGTATTGAGGAAGGAAGAATTGTACGCTAAGTTTTCAAAGTGTGCATTTTGGTTAGAAGAAGTTCAATTCCTCGGTCACATAGTGAACAAAGAAGGTATTAAGGTGGATCCGGCAAAGATAGAAACTGTTGAAAAGTGGGAAACCCCGAAAACTCCGAAACACATACGCCAGTTTTTAGGACTAGCTGGTTACTACAGAAGGTTCATCCAAGACTTTTCCAGAATAGCAAAACCCTTGACTGCATTAACGCATAAAGGGAAGAAATTTGAATGGAATGATGAACAAGAGAAAGCGTTTCAGTTATTGAAGAAAAAGCTAACTACGGCACCTATATTGTCATTGCCTGAAGGGAATGATGATTTTGTGAATTATTGTGACGCATCAAAGCAAGGTCTCGGTTGTGTATTAATGCAACGAACAAAGGTGATTGCTTATGCGTCTAGACAATTGAAGATTCACGAACAAAATTATACGACGCATGATTTGGAATTAGGCGCGGTTGTTTTTGCATTAAAGACTTGGAGGCACTACTTATATGGGGTCAAAAGTATTATATATACCGACCACAAAAGTCTTCAACACATATTTAATCAGAAACAACTGAATATGAGGCAGCGTAGGTGGATTGAATTATTGAATGATTACGACTTTGAGATTCGTTACCACCCGGGGAAGGCAAATGTGGTAGCCGATGCCTTGAGCAGGAAGGACAGAGAACCCATTCGAGTAAAATCTATGAATATAATGATTCATAATAACCTTACTACTCAAATAAAGGAGGCGCAACAAGGAGTTTTAAAAGAAGGAAATTTAAAGGATGAAATACCCAAAGGATCGGAGAAGCATCTTAATATTCGGGAAGACGGAACCCGGTATAGGGCTGAAAGGATTTGGGTACCAAGATTTGGAGATATGAGAGAAATGGTACTTAGAGAAGCTCATAAAACCAGATACTCAATACATCCTGGAACGGGGAAGATGTACAAGGATCTCAAGAAACATTTTTGGTGGCCGGGTATGAAAGCCGATGTTGCTAAATATGTAGGAGAATGTTTGACGTGTTCTAAGGTCAAAGCTGAGCATCAGAAACCATCAGGTCTACTTCAACAACCCGAAATCCCAGAATGGAAATGGGAAAACATTACCATGGATTTCATCACTAAATTGCCAAGGACTGCAAGTGGTTTTGATACTATTTGGGTAATAGTTGATCGTCTCACCAAATCAGCACACTTCCTTCCAATAAGAGAAGATGACAAGATGGAGAAGTTAGCACGACTGTATTTGAAGGAAGTCGTCTCCAGACATGGAATACCAATCTCTGTTATCTCTGATAGGGATGGCAGATTTATTTCAAGATTCTGGCAGACATTACAGCAAGCATTAGGAACTCGTCTAGACATGAGTACTGCCTATCATCCACAAACCGATGGGCAGAGCGAAAGGACGATACAAACGCTTGAAGACATGCTACGAGCATGTGTTATTGATTTCGGAAACAGTTGGGATCGACATCTACCGTTAGCAGAATTTTCCTACAACAACAGCTACCATTCAAGCATTGAGATGGCGCCGTTTGAAGCACTTTATGGTAGAAAGTGCAGGTCTCCGATTTTTTGGAGTGAAGTGGGGGATAGACAGATTACGGGTCTGGAGATTATACAAGAAACTACCGAGAAGATCATCCAAATTCAACAACGGTTGAAAACCGCCCAAAGTCGACAAAAGAGCTACGCTGACATTAAAAGAAAAGATATAGAATTTGAAATTGGAGAGATGGTCATGCTTAAAGTTGCACCTTGGAAAGGCGTTGTTCGATTTGGTAAACGAGGGAAATTAAATCCAAGGTATATTGGACCATTCAAGATTATTGATCGTGTCGGACCAGTAGCTTACCGACTTGAGTTACCTCAACAACTCGCGGCTGTACATAACACTTTCCACGTCTCGAATTTGAAGAAATGTTTTGCTAAAGAAGATCTCACTATTCCGTTAGATGAAATCCAAATCAATGAAAAACTCCAATTCATCGAAGAACCCGTCGAAATAATGGATCGTGAGGTTAAAAGACTTAAGCAAAACAAGATACCAATTGTTAAGGTTCGATGGAATGCTCGTAGAGGACCCGAGTTCACCTGGGAGCGTGAAGATCAGATGAAGAAGAAATACCCGCATCTATTTCCAGAAGATTCGTCAACACCTTCAACAGCTTAAAATTTCGGGACGAAATTTATTTAACGGGTAGGTACTGTAGTGACCCGAACTTTTCCATGTTTATATATATTAATTGAGATTGATATTTACATGATTAAATGTTTCCAACATGTTAAGCAATCAAACTTTTTAAGACTTGATTAATTGAAATATGTTTCATATAGACAATTGACCACCCAAGTTGACCGGTGATTCACGAACGTTAAAACTTGTAAAAAAAAAACTATATGATGACATATATATGGTTATATATATAGTTAACATGATATTATGATAAGTAAACATATCATTAATTATATTAACAATGAACTACATATGTAAAAACAAGACTACTAACTTAATGATTTTGAAACGAGACATATATGTAACGTTTATCGTTGTAACGACATTTAATGTATATATATCATATTAAGAGATATTCGTACATCATAATATCATGATAATATAATAATTTAAAATCTCTTTTGATATTATAAACATTGGGTTAACAACATTTAACAAGATCGTTAACCTAAAGGTTTCAAAACAACACTTACATGTAACGACTAACGATGACTTAACGACTCAGTTAAAATGTATATACATGTAGTGTTTTAATATGTATTTATACACTTTTGAAAGACTTCAATACACTTATCAAAATACTTCTACTTAACAAAAATGCTTACAATTACATTCTCGTTCAGTTTCATCAACAATTCTACTCGTATGCACCCGTATTCGTACTCGTACAATACACAGCTTTTAGATGTATGTACTATTGGTATATACACTCCAATGATCAGCTCTTAGCAGCCCATGTGAGTCACCTAACACATGTGGGAACCATCATTTGGCAACTAGCATGAAATATCTCATAAGATTACAAAAATATGAGTAATCATTCATGACTTATTTACATGAAAACAAAATTACATATCCTTTATATCTAATCCATACACCAACGACCAAAAACACCTACAAACACTTTCATTCTTCAATTTTCTTCATCTAATTGAACTCTCTCAAGTTCTATCTTCAAGTTCTAAGTGTTCTTCATAAATTCCAAAAGTTCTAGTTTCATAAAATCAAGAATACTTTCAAGTTTGCTAGCTCACTTCCAATCTTGTAAGGTGATCATCCAACCTCAAGAAATCTTTGTTTCTTATAGTAGGTTATCATTCTAATACAAGGTAATAATCATATTCAAACTTTGGTTCAATTTCTATAACTATAACAATCTTATTTCAAGTGATGATCTTACTTGAACTTGTTTTCGTGTCATGATTTTGCTTCAAGAACTTTGAGCCATCCAAGGATCCATTGAAGCTAGATCCATTTTTCTCTTTTCCAGTAGGTTCATCCAAGGAACTTAAGGTAGTAATGATGTTCATAACATCATTCGATTCATACATATAAAGCTATCTTATTCGAAGGTTTAAACTTGTAATCACTAGAACATAGTTTAGTTAATTCTAAACTTGTTCACAAACAAAAGTTAATCCTTCTAACTTGACTTTTAAAATCAACTAAACACATGTTCTATATCTATATGATATGCTAACTTAATGATTTAAAACCTGGAAACACGAAAAACACCGTAAAACCGGATTTACGCCGTCGTAGTAACACCGCGGGCTGTTTTGGGTTAGTTAATTAAAAACTATGATAAACTTTGATTTAAAAGTTGTTATTCTGAGAAAATGATTTTTATTATGAACATGAAACTATATCCAAAAATTATGGTTAAACTCAAAGTGGAAGTATGTTTTCTAAAATGGTCATCTAGACGTCGTTCTTTCGACTGAAATGACTACCTTTACAAAAACGACTTGTAACTTATTTTTCCGACTATAAACCTATACTTTTTTGGTTTAGATTCATAAAATAGAGTTCAATATGAAACCATAGCAATTTGATTCACTCAAAACGGATTTAAAATGAAGAAGTTATGGGTAAAACAAGATTGGAGAATTTTTCTCATTTTAGCTACGTGAAAATTGGTAACAAATCTATTCCAACCATAACTTAATCAACTTGTATTATATATTATGTAATCTTGAGATACCATAGACACGTATACAATGTTTCGACCTATCATGTCGACACATCTATATATATTTCGGAACAACCATAGACACTCTATATGTGAATGTTGGAGTTAGCTATACAGGGTTGAGGTTGATTCCAAAATATATATAGTTTGAGTTGTGATCAATACTGAGATACGTATACACTGGGTCGTGGATTGATTCAAGATAATATTTATCGATTTATTTCTGTACATCTAACTGTGGACAACTAGTTGTAGGTTACTAACGAGGACAGCTGACTTAATAAACTTAAAACATCAAAATATATTAAAAGTGTTGTAAATATATTTTGAACATACTTTGATATATATGTATATCTTGTTATAGGTTCGTGAATCAACCAGTGGCCAAGTCTTACTTCCCGACGAAGTAAAAATCTGTGAAAGTGAGTTATAGTCCCACTTTTAAAATCTAATATTTTTGGGATGAGAATACATGCAGGTTTTATAAATGATTTACAAAATAGACACAAGTACGTGAAACTACATTCTATGGTTGAATTATCGAAATCGAGTATGCCCCTTTTTATTAAGTCTGGTAATCTAAGAATTAGGGAACAGACACCCTAATTGACGCGAATCCTAAAGATAGATCTATTGGGCTTAACAAACCCCATCCAAAGTACCGGATGCTTTAGTACTTCGAAATTTATATCATATCCGAAGGGTGTCCCGGAATGATGGGGATATTCTTATATATGCATCTTGTTAATGTCGGTTACCAGGTGTTCACCATATGAATGATTTTTATCTCTATGTATGGGATATGTATTGAAATATGAAATCTTGTGGTCTATTATTATGATTTGATATATATAGGTTAAACCTATAACTCACCAACATTTTTGTTGACGTTTTAAAGCATGTTTATTCTCAGGTGATTATTAAGAGCTTCCGCTGTCGCATACTTAAATAAGGACGAGATTTGGAGTCCATGCTTGTATGATATTGTGTAAAAACTGCATTCAAGAAACTTATTTTGTTGTAACATATTTGTATTGTAAACCATTATGTAATGGTCGTGTGTAAACAGGATATTTTAGATTATCATTATTTGATAATCTACGTAAAACTTTTAAACCTTTATTGATGAAATAAAGGTTATGGTTTGTTTTAAAATGAATGCAGTCTTTGAAAAACGTCTCATATAGAGGTCAAAACCTCGCAACGAAATCAATTAATATGGAACGTTTTTAATCAATAAGAACGGGACATTTCACTGTCTTTGACCACTATGCAACCACCGTTCTTACGGTTGACACCCAATTTAGTTCAGGTGACCTAATGAATTCCAGGTGAATTCCTAGGATTTTACGTTCAATGGTAATGAACGTATTGAAAATAGGGTTTTCAGAAAACAAATCGGTTTGTAATTTTGATCAAAATATTTTCTCGTTCAAGCTCGAGTTTAGATATCATTGAATTCCATGAGTTTGTAATTCTCAATCTTTAAGGTCAATCTCAAGGATTGAGTAATATCAGGCTTAAAAGCTGATTTTTGATCTTTTAAGGAGATTATCCTTTCTGGGGATCTGATTCATTAGTCTTATCCAGCTAATTTGCATGGTGCCCCCCATTGTACGAGATAAATCCTTCTCATTGTTAGGATAAATCTGACCACTTGGCGACCCTGTTTAATGCTGAGGTCCGTGGATTTCCTGCTGATTTTAGTGATGACTTTTCTAAATTTTTCGTCAACCTACAGCTGGTCTGGACGACAACTTCCTGACTTAAATCAAGAAGCGCGTTTCTTTTTCGGAAGACTTTACTTCCTTTTAATGATGGAATTGATTCATCGTGTAGATCCATCTCTCTTACGGTAAGTCAGGTAAAACTTTTTAGTTTAGTCCAAAGCAAAAGTATTTTCAGTTATTTGTACAAAAATATGTGATATATGTTTTGAATAACTTGGAGAATTTTCCCACACTTGGCTTTTATTTTCCTTTTTATTGTCCTCTATTCCATTTTAAATGAATTTTAACATTTTGGTTTGTTTCTCAATTTATGTCCTTTCCGAGGTTACAATAATTTCGGTGTTAAAACCTAGTTTTATCGTTCATAAATATGTATAAACATGATTTTGAGTTCATTTAATTGAAAATTTTGAAAAATTTTACTAGAATTGGGTAGTCAGTATATAAGACTAGGGTTGTTCTTTATTATCAGAGAGCAGTAGATTCTAATACAACTACTGCTTTACTAGTATTTTTAATGGTAACCCAGTGTTTAAGATAAAAATTTTAAAATCCGAAAGAATTTAACCCCTTCCCACACTTAAGATCTTGCAATGCCCTCATTTGCAAGAAATCATTAACAATTTAAATTATTGAGGGTGATTTGTGTGAAAATGATTAAATTTTTACCAAAGTTTCCAAATATATTGGCGTTTGTTTGCTGAATGATAAATGGTGCACATCATTTGTTCATTCCGTCTTGTTGTTATTTCACATATATTTTGCATCTTGTCGTCAAAATTAGTTGCTTTTGCTGAACTTAATGCCAGTCTTTAAAAATGCGTTGTTTTACCCTGTTGTGTACATAAGATAAACTCCAAACATATATACATATTTTTGAAGTTTGGTATATTACTCCACATTCAAAAATTATTAAAATCTAAGAATAAAAGTTAGAAAATTATAAAAACTATTACAATATTAACATAAGTATTAAACGTATCAACATTACAAATTACAAAATAAATAAAACTAAGTAGACTAGGGATGATACTGATACCAATAGGGGTTCCATGCATAACCATAGGTGCTATAAAATGCTTCGGCAGGGTTATACGTAGGATACGGTAGTTGCATCTCTATAGACCAGGGAGGGAATATGGGTTTTGGAGTAGGAATATAGTTTCTACCTATATATTGGCAATGAGCTATGATTTGGTTTTGATGAACTTGCCAATCTTCAAATGCTCTCTGTCTAGCATTTTCGTATTCCTGTGAAGCTATAAACCTTTGCATTTCATGCATTTCATTTCCCCCTCCTACATTACCTTGCTGTTGGTTTCTCTCAACCTGTGGATGTCTACCATGGTATTGTACTGCGATGTTATTTCATCTCTTCAAAACTTTCGCACCATGGTATACATTTAAACCTATTGTATCGCGGGGTTCTGGTTCTTCGACTAATAATCCCCCCCGACTTATATCCACACCGAGATATTCAGCAATCAAAGTAATAAAAATACCACCTCCTATTATGCTATGCGGTCTCATCCCCCTAACCATAGCTGATAAATAATAACCCACACAATAAGGTATACTTACAGCGCTTTGTGGGTCTCGAATACACATATGGTAAAACAAATCCTGTTCATTTACCTTTTCCTTGTTCTTACCTCTTTGTGTAATCGAATTAGCTAAAAACCTATGAATTACTCTTAATTCAGCTCTATCTATATCCAAATAAGAGTAATTTCCCCCTTTGAATCGGTGATGGCTTGTCATTTGACTCCATACACCATGTGTATCAAAATTTTCATCTATCTTTCTACCATTTAGTATCAACCCTCTACAATCGGCAGATGCTAACTCCTCAGGCGTATATATACGTAAAGCCTGAGCCATGTCTAGTAAAGACATGTGGCGCATCGAACCTCCTAACAAAAATCTAATAAAAGATCGATCGGTTAAACTAGCTACCCGATCATTTAATTCTATACTACACAACAATTCTTCACACCATACTTTATATACAGGTCTACGCATGGTGAATAAACGTACCCAGTCATTAAATGTAGAATTACCATACCTCTGTGCAAGTAATTCCCTAATTGGCCCGGCCAATTCTACAGCTTCTAATGGTCCCCATTCTATGACCCTAGGTACCTCAACAACTTTAGAATGAAGAATATGCAAACCCCTTTGGTATTTTGGATAATCTATCCAAAGTCTGTCAAATCTCAGGTTCGGGTGCAAATCTTCCAAGTGCATATCAGAAAATGTCATGACTGGATGAGGTATATCTTGCTTGTAGTAGTTATCCACCTCCTGTTGTTCCGCATTCTCAGCAGGAGCATTGCGAGCTTGGGATGAAGATTCACCCCTTTCAGTCTGCAAAACACATCAAACACAATTTTTGTGCATCCAAATATGCATTAGTGTCAGCAAAATCATCAATCAAAATAATTACAATGATATGATCAATTTATATCAAACTTAAGCTCATTTTCATATTTTCATCAAATCTACACTTTTTCAAATAAGCATATACGAAAATGTTCGCCAAGTTCATAAGCATTCAACTCAAATAACATGTCAAAATAATCATTACTAGCAATTAAATAAGTTTCAAATGGCATTATCTCTCAAAAATCAAGTTCATGAATTTTTAGACTTGAAAAAGTCCACTTTAATTCTCAAAATCATGTTTAAGCTCAAAGTTTGGATCATTTAACTACCTAAACATGTTACACTACTTAATTTAGCAACAATTCATGACAAAAATCGGCCATAACCTGTTTATATCAAAAAGCCCCAAATTGCTCAAGAACACAAACTCTAGATTTCTCAAAATTTGAAGTTTAAGGCTTCTAATCATGTTAAATAGCATCAATCTAGGTTATACAAGCATAATACATAAGCAATTTAAGCATAATTACACTAAAAAGCATCAAAATCAAATTAGGAAAAAAATTGCTCAAGAACACTAATTTTCGGATTAAATGGTGTTTAGGTGTAGAAATTTACCGTTTTTCTTGAGTAATTCCTTGATAGCATCCTTCTCAACATGATTTTAGTAAAAGATTTGATGATTAACGGTTAAAAATTGTGATTTTGGGGGTGTTTTCTCGTGTATTTTCGGCAGTATTTTCGCAGTTTTTGGTTTTATGGTGTGTGGACTGAGCTGTTCGTTCAGCTTTTATTTTTTTCAGTAATTCGGTCCCTCCGCGAGTCACGGGGTTTAAACCTTCAAACTCCGCGAGTCGCGGAGTTTTTTTTTTTTTTTTTTTTTAACATCTTATACTAATTAAAACAATTAAGTAATTAATTTTAAAATTTTGTTTCCCTTGTTATTTAGGACGAGGTCGTTTCGGATCGATGTCCTAGTCCGTCCTTCGACAAAATTTTAAAATTTGTCTTTTTGTAGCGATTGTTTTAAAAGCTAAGATTTTTGGGGTTTTTTTAATGTTTTTGGCATACTTTAATTCAATAAGATTAAAAATAATGATAATAAAAGTTCTCGTCCCTCCCTCGGGTAAAGCAATTTCGGTTCAACGACCTAGTCTTCAACTTACGACGAATTTTAAAAATCATATTTTTAACTTAATGAGATAAAGTAAATTTTTGTTTTTAAATTCACACAACTTAAATATAAAATTCAAAATTAATATTAAAAATTCACACCAAACTTAAAATTTGAAATGCATAAAAATAAAATTCATATTTTAAAAATTAAAAATTCACACCAAACTTAATTTAAAAATTCATATTATAAATTCACACCAAACTTAATTTAAAAATTTATATTATAAATTCACACCAAATATATTTAAAAATTCATATTATAAATTCACACCAAACTTATATTAATTTTTTAAATATTTACAATTTTAAATATATTGTTTTTACAAAGTTTACAATATTAATTTAAGATTTAAATATTAATTTTAAAAACATGGTAAAAATAAAATTAAAAATCTTTTTGGCTTTTTATCCCACTTTAATCAATCAAATATTATCAAAAATATGCGCCCCTCTTTTCGGTAAAGTAATTTCGGTTCCATGACCTAATTTAACTCATGATGAATTTTTAAAATATTTTGGGTTGATTGATTAAAGATATTTATACCTTAAGAATAAACGTTAAATTTCGCAGTGATGTAATAAATTTTTGAATGTTATCAATAATTTCGGTCGCCAAACCTAATTTTATTCAATACCAATTTAATACTTTATAGCGAACAAATTAGCGTTTACTATCAAAAGGATAAAAATAAAAAAAAAATAAAAACTGTACAAACATACCTGTGAAATAGATTTCTTAGTTATATGATCTATCCCATTCATAAGATAGTCGGTTTAATTGGTTTTCCATGGCTACATAGGCGTAACCTCGAGCATTCAGTGTCTTTTCTTCTAAACATATGAACGGTCCGTCTCTGCATAAAGTAACAAATTCGGTATTTGAATAGGTTTGATTATTTGAACATTTACCTCCATGTGACCATTTTCCGCATTTGTGACATCTTTCTAGGTGTCGTGCTCTTCTTTTCGCTGCGGATTTTGATTTTCCTTTACCAAATTGTAACTTATTATCTTCGCATCTGGATTCTTTTCTAACTCCGTCCATTCTTTCTCTGATTACTGATACTATTTCACTCGGTAGTGTGTCATTATTACGTTTAGTGATCAAAGCGTGTAGCATTAGACCATGGTTTAGTTCACAGGCAGTCTTCATTTTGTAAAAACCTAAAAAAAATAAAAATTCAGAATGGGGGGAGAAGAATAGTTCTTTAGGGTCTGCTAGGGAAAGACCATTCGGGTTCCATTTTCGAGAACTACACGAAAACAGACAATCTAACTCTAACAGAAATACATATTATCCTTTAAAGACTTGATTCTCCCCACACTTAGTTAGCTGTGGTATCGAAATTGTGATTAACTTCGTTGTCGACTTCCATCGGACTATCTATGTAGTGTTTAACTCTATGACCATTAACTTTAAATTCAATCCCATTTGAATTTATCAATTCTACTGTTCCGTATGGAAAAACTCTTTTAACTATGAATGGCCCAAACCATCTTGATTTCAATTTTCCAGGAAATAGCTTGAATCGTGAATTGAAAAGAAGAACTCTGTCTCCTTCTTTAAATTCTTTTGAACTTCTGATTCTTTTATCATGCCATTTCTTCGTTCTTTCCTTATAGATTAATGAATTTTCGTATGCTTCATGTCTTAATTCTTCTAATTCGTTTAGTTGACTTAACTGTAGACGTCCGGCTTCATGTAAATCAAGATTACATGTCTTCAAAGCCCAAAATGCTTTGTGTTCAATTTCTACTGGAAGATGACATGCTTTTCCATAAATAAGTCTAAAAGGTGTGGTTCCAATTGGAGTTTTGTAGGCTGTTCTAAAAGCCCAGAGTGCATCCTCCAATTTAATGGACCATTCCTTCGGATTTGATCCTACGGTTTTCTCTAGAATACGTTTTAAAGCTCGGTTGGTATTTTCAACTTGTCCACTTGTTTGTGGATGATATGCGGTGGAGATTTTATGAGTTACTCCATATCTTTTAAGAACTTTCTCAAGTTGATTATTACAGAAATGAGTACCCCGATCACTTATTAAAGCTTTCGGTGTTCCAAACCTTGCAAAAAGACGTTTTAAAAAGTTGACTACAACTCGTGCATCGTTAGTTGGGAGAGCTTGTGCTTCTGCCCATTTAGATACATAATCAATGGCTACGAGTATATATAGATTATTATGAGATTTTAGAAATGGACCCATAAAGTCAATACCCCAAATGTCAAATACTTCACATACTTGGATGACATTTTGTGGCATTTCATCACGTTGACTTATTTTTCCGGCCCTTTGACAAGCATCACAGGATTTGCAAAGAAGGTGTGAGTCTTTGTAAATTGTAGGCCAATAGAATCCAGCATCATAAACTTTTCTTGCTGTTAGTTGAGGCCCATAATGCCCTCCTGTTGGTCCTGTGTGACAATGGTTTAATATTTTACTAGCTTCATCTCCAAATACACATAGGCGTATTATTCCATCGGGACAACTTTTAAACAGATGTGGATCTTCCCAGAAATAGTGTTTTATATCACTGAAGAATTTCTTTCGTTTTTGGTACGATAATCCCTTTTCAAGGAATCCACATACTAAATAGTTTGCATAGTCTGCAAACCATGGGATTTCATTATAATCTATCTTCAATAGATATTCATCAGGAAAGTTGTCTTGTATGGCCGATTCATTTAGAACTTCTAATTCGGGATTTTCAAGACGAGAAAGATGATCAGCAGCGAGATTTTCTGCTCCTCTTTTATCTCGAATTTCAATATCAAACTCTTGTAAGAGTAAGATCCAACGGATTAATCTTGGTTTAGCATCTTGTTTTGAAAATAGGTATCTAAGAGCAGAATGGTCGGTATAGACCACCGTTTTTGCTAGAAGGAGATATGATCGAAATTTGTCAAAAGCAAAGACAATAGCAAGGAGTTCTTTTTCAGTAGTTGTATAGTTCGTTTGTGCTCCTTGTAACGTCTTACTAGCATAATATATAGGTTGAAATCGTTTTTCAATCCTTTGTCCTAAAACGGCTCCCATTGCAAAATCACTTGCATCGCACATTAGTTCAAATGGTAGATTCCAATTTGGTGTTATCATGATCGGCGCATTAGTGAGTTTCTCTTTAAGAATATTAAAAGATTTGATACATTCATCTGAAAAGATGAATGGAGCATCTTTTTCTAGGAGTTTATTCATAGGAGTGGCAATTTTAGAAAAATCTTTTATGAAACGTCGGTAAAAACCGGCATGCCCTAGAAAACTCCTAACTCCTCTAACATTGGTGGGATGTGGAAGTTTAGCAATACATCTACTTTAGCTCTATCCACTTCAATTCCTTCTTTTGAAATTTTATGTCCAAGAACGATGCCTTCTTTAACCATAAAATGGCATTTCTCCCAATTAAGAACTAGATTTGATTGTTTGCATCTAATAAGCATTCGTTCCAGATTAACTAGACATGATTCAAATGTATCACCGAAGACTGAAAAGTCATCCATGAAAACTTCCATGCATTCTTCTATCATGTCATGAAAAATCGCCATCATACACCTTTGAAAGGTTGCAGGGGCGTTGCAAAGTCCAAATGGCATGCGTTTGTAAGCAAAAGTACCATAAGGGCACGTGAATGTGGTTTTCTCTTGATCTTCGGGTGCTATTGGAATTTGAAAATATCCGGAAAATCCATCTAGAAAACAATAGTAACTATTTCCGGCTAATCTTTCCAACATTTGATCAATGAAAGGTAAGGGAAAGTGATCTTTTCTGGTGGCGTCATTTAATTTTCTATAATCAATACATACACGCCATCCTGTTACAGTCCTAGTAGGAATAAGCTCATTTTTCTCATTTGTAATGACAGCCATGCCACCCTTCTTAGGCACGCATTGAACTGGGCTTACCCATGGACTATCTGAGATTGGATAAATTAGACCTGCATCTAGCAGTTTAATAATCTCTTTCTTAACTACATCTTGCATATTAGGATTTAGTCTTCGTTGGCGTTGCACATACGTTTTATGACCTTCTTCCATAAGGATTTTATGTGTGCAATACGAAGGACTTATTCCTTTAATATCATGAATCTTCCATGCAATGGCTGGTTTATGGGCTTTCAACACAGAAATGAGTTGTGATTTCTCATTTTTAGTAAGAGAAGACGATATTATTACAGGTAATTCAGATTCACCATGTAAATAAGCGTATTCCAAATGGTTTGGAAGTGGCTTTAACTCTAATTTCGGAGGTTCTTCTATCGATGATTTGTATCGATATCTGTCTTCTTCTTTTAGCATTTGAATTTCTTCTGTTGTTGGTTCATATCCATTAGCTATAAGTGTAGCTAACATTTCAGCTTCATCAATTGGTTCATTACCTTCTCCTAAAGAACATTCTCCTGTTCCTTGTAATTCTGGAAATTCTTCTAATAATTCTGCATGTGCATCTATAGTTTGAATATAATAACATGTATCATCTGCAGATTGTGGTTGTTGCATTGCTCTATCAACTGAAAAGGTAACACTCTCATCCTCTATACTTAGGGTCAATTTCTTACCGAACACGTCTATCATTGCTTTAGCCGTGTTTAATAATGGTCTTCCTAATATGAGAGGAACTTGAGAATCTTCTTCCATGTCCAGAACAACAAAATCTACTGGAAATACTAAAGTACCAACTTTAACTAGCATGTTCTCCATTATCCCTCTAGGATATTTTATTGATCTATCGGCTAGTTGTATGCTTATTCTGGTTGGTTTCAATTCTCCAAGGTCTAGTTTAGCGTATAGTGAATACGGCATTAGATTTATACTAGCACCTAAGTCTGCCAATGCTTCTATTGAACTAAGACTACCCAGAAAACATGGAATTGTGAAACTTCCTGGATCAGATAGTTTTTCTGGTATCTTATTCAACAGCACTGCTGAACAATTAGCATTCATGGTAACAGTCGAGAGTTCTTCCATTTTCTTTCTATTTGAAATTAGATCTTTCAAGAATTTAGCATATCTAGGCATTCCTGAAATCACATCAATGAAAGGAAGATTTACATTTATCCGTTTAAACATATTCAAGAATTTGGATTGCTCGGCTTCAAGTTTCTCTTTCTTCATTTTACTCGGGTAAGGAAGTGGTGGTTGGTATGGTTTAACATAAGGTTTAGCCTTAACTGTGTTATCTTCATTAACCTTTTCAACTACCGGTTCTTTTTCCTTATCTTGATTAGGTTGGGGTTCTTGTGGAGTAGGAATAGCTTCATCAGAAGTTACAGGTATTTTAGGTGGTTTAAGTGTTGTACCACTTCTTGTGGTAATGGCTTTAGCTGTTTCATTCCAGGGGTTAGCATTTGTATCACTAGGTAGACTTCCCGGTTTTCTTTCACCTATTAACCTTGCTAGGTTACTTACTTCTTGTTCCATATTTTGAATAGAAGCTTGTTGATTTCTAAATGCTTGAGCATTTTGTTCATTAGTTTGTTTCTGAGATGTGAAAAACTGCGTTTGAGTTTCAACTAGCTTCGTCATCATATCTTCTAAATTCGGCTTTTTATCATCGGTTTGTTGTGGTGGTTTGTTTTGAAAATTAGGTCTTTGCTGATTGTAATTATTATTGGATACTTGTTGATTGCTAGGACCTTGTTGGTTGTTGTATGGAATATTTCTGTTATAATTCTGGTTTTGATTGTAAATCGGTCTTGGAGGTTGATAATTATTCTGATAATTATTTCCAGGCCTTTGGTTTATGTATGAAATATTCTCTCTTTGTTCCATTGTTAGTTCAATACTGAGACAATCTTTTGTCAAATGTGGTCCTCCACACTGCTCACAACTAATTCGTATTGAGTGAATATCTTTAGTCATCTTTTCCATTCGTCTCTCGACAGCATCTATCTTTGCGGAAATGGAATCTAAGTCATGGCTAGAATCGGCTCTAGCTTCTTTAGATGATCTAACGATATCTTTTTCTTGGTGCCACTCATGTGAGTGGGAAGCAGGGTTATCAATAATTTTGTAAGCATCAGTTTCGGTTTTCTTCATAATAGAACCACCAGCTGTTATATCTATGTCTTTCCTTGTAGTGATGTCGCATCCTTGGTAGAATATTTGTACTATTTGACAGGTGTCTAAACCATGTTGCGGACATCCTCTTAATAACTTTCCAAATCTAGTCCACGCCTCATATAGAGTTTCATTCGGCTTCTGTGTAAACGTAACAATTTCTCCTTGAAGTCTTACGGCTTTAGATGCAGGAAAGAATTGTTTAAGAAATTTTTCAACTAAAACGTCCCATGTATCAATCGCCCCTTCAGGTAATGATTCCAACCAATCTTTGGCTTCTCCCTTTAAAGTCCAGGGAAATAACATGAGATATATCTGTTCATCCTCCACTTCTCGGATTTTAAATAGTGTGCAGATCCTATTAAAGGTACGTAGATGTTCATTTGGATCTTCCTTCGGCGCACCACTAAATTGGCATTGATTAGTCACCATGTGTAGAATTTGTCCTTTGATTTCATAATCTGCCGCATTAATGTCTGGATGAGTAATTGCGTGACCTTGGCCAGTGCGTTTAGCTCTCATTCGGTCTTCCATACTTAAAGGTTCCAGATTCTCCATAATTGAATTTGTTGAATCGGAATCACTAGAGGATTCTGATTTAATGGTTCGTTCCTCAACAATCTCTCTGTTTGAATGATTGGTGGTTCCGGAGGAAAGTTTAGTGGTTCAGGATCTATGAATCGTTCCTGAATATTCTCCGGATTCTCAATTGTGAGGTCGGGTTCAAAAAATGGATTATCGGAATTTTGAACTGGAGTACTTGGTCGACTGGATGACGATTCTAAAGAAAAATCAACGGTGGTAATATTTGCTAAATGTCTTGATCTAGTTACAGGTGGTGAACGTACAAAAGGTGGTGAACGTCTTGCTCGGTGCATTCACTGAATATCCTATTAGTTTTTAAAAGGAAAGAAAAATTATAATAAGTTATCCAATCAATAGACTTTTCTGATTTTGCCCACGTTTCGAATAGCCAAAAGATGCAGCACAGGGGCAGGATTCGTTTGGTCTCAATATAATTGAGGACTGTTTGGCTCCAATAACCCGGTCCACGTACAAATCCAACTATTACTACGAACCAGAAAATTTTGATGTCTATCAATTTAACCACTTAAAATAAATTTTCGTAATTTTAAGAAATTTATATAAGAAGTAGAATAAAAATCTATGTCCTAAAACTAGAATAGTGAGAAATAAGAAAGAAAAAGAGCGCTTCGGAAAAAGGTCGAAAAAGAAAAATGGTTGAAAAATAAAAGGTGACGGAAAAATAAAAGAAACTTATAACACTTAAAAACACTTGACTAACCTAACCTTATTACTACAACTAACTTAAAATTATAATCGAAAATTGAGATTACTAATTGGAATGATAATTGATACATAGGAAAAAGTCGTCTAAAAATATTAAAGCTTACAAGAAAAACTAAATCCCAAATGGAAATAACTTAAAAAGAAACTAAAACTTAAAAAGGCGTCGCAAAATTCTAAAGTACCTAAATCTTAGTCTAAAGAAAAAGCACTTAAGGAATTCTACGGCAAAGCCTAAAAATCTAGAAGTAAAAATAACTATGGCAAAAACTAAGTTTAAAACTAAATATGAGCTAAAAATACAAATATTACGCTAAAACGATTAAAAAGGGACAAAATATAAAAATATACAAAAAGTTGTAAAAAGTACAATTTTTATAAAAATATTATTTTTATATTATTTATTTATTAAAACTATTAATTTTACAATTTAATTAAACTAATTTAACTAAATAAAACAAATTAAATAAAAAGAAACTTTAAAATAAAACTAATTATAATAATAATAATTATTTAGGGTTAATAATAATAATAATTAATAATTACCCGTAATTAATGCTGAATTAGGGTTCTGTTGGTGTCAGAGTAGCTCCGCGAGTTGCGGTATTCTAAGCAGCAAACCCCGAGAGTCGCGGGGTTCCAAAATTCAACTCTGGTACAGTTTTGAAATTCGACGTTTTTTTTTTCTGTTTTATATTTTTCTGTTTTAAAATCTAAATATTTATATAATACAAACTTATATTTAAAAACTAAAATAAAAATAGAACTACTTTATAATTTAATAAATATCTTAAAATTTTATTTATATATATATAAAAATTTATTTTTTTTTCGGTTTTTTATGTTTTAAATAAAAACAAAATACTTAAAGAAAACTTATATAAAAATAAAGAAACTTTATAAAACTTAAATATTTAACAAAAACTTAAAAATACTTATATTTTTGTTTTTCTTTTTATATTTTCGAATATTTAAAACGTATTTTTATAAAAACGAATTTTAATAAAAGTAAACTAAAAATCTTTTTTTTTTCTATATTAGCGTTGAACTTCCGGCTTCTAAGCGATTCCCCGGCAGCGGCGCCAAAAATAACTTGATGTTATGCGAGGTGTATATAAAATAGCTATTAATTTTAGCAGGAAATACTGTTAAATACGATACAATTTTACACAAGATATTTATTTATTTATAGAATGGATATACTTAAACCTTGCTACAACACTTATAGGCAGTGTACCTAATCGTACAGTAGTGTAGTTTTTAGTAAGTCCGGTTCGTTCCACAGGGAAAATCTTTAAACAAAGCTTAACGCTATATTAGTTTACTTTTATAAAAATACAAATATATATATAAGTAATATTATTATTATAAAGGGGGTTTTTACCGTTTAATGACCGGTTTGTCGATTTTAAAACTTTAGTCGCAGTTAAAACCAAATGTAAAATATTAAAAATAAATACAAGACTTAAATTAAAGCGTAAAGTAAATAACGATAATGAAATTGCGAATAATAAAAGTGCGATAAAATAAACTTGCGATAATTAAAAAGTACGATAATTAAAAGTGCAATTAAATACAATAACAATAAAAATGCGATAATTAGAAGTGCAATTAAATATAAAATAAAGGAAATTAAATATGAAATAAAATAATTATGCTTATTTAAACTTCCGTAATCATGATGTTTGACGTGTTGATTTTAGTTTTATGCCCATGGGTTAATTGTCCTTTTTCGTGGATTATTTAATATGTCCGTCTGGTTTTTGTCCATAACAGTCCATCAGTCATAAATATAAAGTGCGAGTGTCCTCGTCAAATTATCCTTATACCCGAAGTTAAATATTCCAACTAATTGGGGACTTAAACTGTAACAAGATTTTAATACTTTGTTTAATAATTACACCAGGATGTCAACTGAGTGTAACCCAAGGTTTTAATATTTTGTTATCAATTATACCAAGTGTCCTTGAATGTAATTTCACCCCTGTTTTAATTATTCTAGTGGCTATTAATCCATTCCCGTGTCCGGTTAAATGAACGATTATTCGTACATATAAATACCCCGCCCATCGTGTCCGATCGAGTGTATATGGTAATTTATAGAGACGCCCAATTGTAAATCTTTATATTAACATTAACAAACTATCATTTAGTTAAACAAATATAAAGCCCATTAATAGCCCATAGTCTAATTTCCACAAGTGTCGTTCTTTTGTCCAAACCCCAATTATGGTACAAAGCCCAATTACCCAATTTTAGTAATTAGCCCAACATCATGATTACTTCGGATTAAATAAGCATAATAATAACTTAGCTACGAGACATTAAATTAAAAAGGTTGAACATAACTTACAATGATTAAAAATAGCGTAGCGTTACACGGACAAAATTTCGACTTACACCCTTACAATATTCGCTAACATACCCTTATTATTAGGATTAAAATTAAAATTAAAATTAAAATTAAAATATAAATATAATTATTTACGTATAGATATAGAGAGGATGGATATATGTTGTGAAAAATAATCAGAATTCGGTTGGCTTTATAGGGAATTGAGTTCAGGGATACTCCGCGACTCACGGCACTTTTTGCCTTCAAACTCCGCGAGTCGTGGAGTTTGTAAATACAGCTCACTCCATTTTGGAGTCTTTCTTGCCGACGGATTTTTATTATTTATATAATATATAAATAATTATAAGAATTATTTAAATATTATATTATATTTATGTGCATAGTTGACTTGTAATTTTTAGTCCGTTACGTTGAGAGTTGACTCTAGTCCCGGTTCCGGATTTTCGAACGTCCTTGCGTACAATTTAATATCTTGTACTTTGCGTTTTGAATCTTGTACTCTTGTAATTTCGAGACGTTTCTTATCAATAATTGGAACCTCTTTGATTGTATTTTGTACTTTTGAGCTTTTTGGTCGTTTGCGTCTTCAATTCGTCGAATCTGTCTTTTGTCTTCACCTTTTATTATTTAAACGAATATCACTTGTAAATAGAACAATTGCAACTAAAAGCTTGTCTTTCTTGTGGAATAATGCTATGAAATATATGTTCGTTTTTAGCATTATCACACATTCCGTTGATACGCGTTTTAAATTATCTCGTTTAGGTAATTCACGCACCCGAATGAAAGTTGAGGGACCAAACTCGCCAAAGGATCAAACCTTTGACTAGGTCAAAGGGTCAAACCCCTCTTATCCATTCATTATCATCTCTCCAATTTTACTACTTCCTCCATTTTCTCTCAACACCCAATTTCAAAGAATCATCATCCAAATCCGAGCTAGCGAGTGTTTTGCAAAACAAATTACATTTTTGGAATCCTTGCAACTTCCTCTTCGATTCCATACCGATTTCATTACATTTGGGTAACTTTCTAAAATCACTAGATTTTTTTTTCTTGATGTTTTTAACTTATAAAGTTGTTAATTAGTGTCTATGGCTCAAGTCTAACATGAATATATGATTTATATGCTCGATCTCGTTGTTTTAGTGTAACTAGAATGAACATGAAAAGTGTGTGTTTGATTTTGAGTTTTGGATGATTTAATGTTGTTGTTATGATAAAGTGCAAGTATTAAATGTGTTCCTAGTATCACTAGCTTCAATTTGATGTGTAGGTTGCTTTAGAAATCTTCATGAACTTGATTATTGATTTTGGTGAATTTGGGTTAGGGTTTGATGAACTTGAAATGGACTTTTGATACTTTGAATTACATGAGATGTTATTAGTAAGTGTTAGGTTGTATTGTATGCTTGATTACCTTCGAAACGGCATATCATTCATGTAAATTGGTTGCCGAATCATTGATTTGCATTTATGAACTTGAATGCATTAAATGATGAGCTTTGAATGTGATTTTGGTTGTTGTAAAGGTAAATGTGATTGATGAAATGTGTTTAGATGTTTTCCTCGTCAAAATACCTTTCCGATTATATAAGATACTTGTCTTGATTGTTTGCGGGTCATAAATTAGGATTGTTTGTGTTTTGGTTCGTGCACTAGTGTGTTTTCAGCAAAATGTTTTATGCCCAGATGTTTGGACGCTGTCCAGCCTTTTGGACGCCGTCCAGGCTTTCAAACTTGGACGCCGTCCAGGCCTTTTGGACGCCGTCCAATTTGCCTGTTCGGTGCTGATTTGGTTGACCACTTACGAAAAATGTTTGCTATGCTATGGACCTCCGATTCACATGTAATTTGTTCTAACATGCTTATACATGATTAAAAACCTCAGAAAATTAATTCGAGACCCGACCCGAACTTGTTGACTTTTTCGTTGACTTTGACCCGACCAAGTTTGACTTTTAATCAAACTTAACCGAATACTTATGCAACCTTTCTAACTTGTTTCTATACTTGTATCTTGCAATGAAACTTGACAATTTGATTCACATGCTACATAATCGAGTCGTTACGAGCCATAGGACTAATTGAACATCTTTGACCAAGCGTGTTTACCGTTATTGATACAACTTACTTGTTTAGGTCAAGACTAGCATTTGTTCTTTGCACAATTTCTTGTCTAAGTATCTTTTTACTCTTGCACTCAATGTGAGATCATAGTCCCACTTTTACTCTTTTAAACTTAAATTTGGGATGAGAAAACATAAACGTTTTGTTTTACTAAGTGAACACAAGTATGAAAACAAACATTCTACATACGATTTTAGAACAAAATCCTCAATTCGATTATCATTAGTTACACTTGCCTGGTGTAAGCGTGAACTTATGTTATGTGGATCCATATGGGTTTGACAAACCCTCATTCGGACGGTTCGCCACCGTCATATCGGATGAAATATATTTTCGAGAATCAGTGTATGTTCTAACACTATTGTGATGGGGTTCTATGGAAGGAAAGTTAAGCCTTGATAATTGGGTGCTCGTGAATATTAACTTTTGGAATGTATTAATATTATTTCAATCTTGCAAATCTTGTTATTCAACTTACTTATTTACTCACTTACTTACGTAAACCTATGATTTCACCAACGTTTTCGTTGATAGATTTCTATATTTTTCTCAGGTCTTTGAACGATATGTGATACAGGCTTTCACTCATTATTTTTATACTTGCATTGGATGTCGAGTATATGTGCATACATGGAGCGTCTTTTGACTTTATTTAAAACTGTGTCGCATAGGTTTCAATTGTACTTATAACTTTGTAACGTAACTTTTGGTTGAACAATTCTTGTACACTTGGGAACAATCTTTACTTTTGAAATGAATGTGACATATTTTGGTCAAACGTTATTTTAAAGACTTATGACCACGTAACGGGACCTAAGTAGTTGGCGCCGTCAATGACGATTTTGTCGGGTCGCTACATTCCTAATGCTCGAGACTAATATGCAAAGGTCAACAAAAGTCAATTTGACTCAAAATGATTTCCAAAATTTATACATGATTATTATATAGTTTAAATATCATCATTTTATATTTTTAAATATTTTTAAAAGATTTATTAGAGTAAATAATATAATTCATTTATTAATAAATAAAACTTTATATAAAAATATACTTTTATATATCTTAGATAATAAAATTTATAAAGTTCATTGAATATCATAAAAATTTTATGATAGGTTTTATTAAGGTAATTATATTATTTGTATTACATTTTCATTTGATAAAATAACATTGATAATAATAATAAGTAAAAGTTGTATTTATTTTGTATTAATAATTATTATTATCCTACTAATAACAATATTTATATTTACGAAAATGGTATTATAACAATATGATAATTCTTATTAATAATGAAATTTTATATTAACAATGATATTCCTATTAAAAATAATAATTTTTGTAAAGATGATATTTTTAATATTAATAATAATACTTTTTAATAATAATAGTGATAAAAATAATGGAAAATGATAATTTTATCTAAATCAATATCTTTAAATTTCATCATGATACTCATACTCATTATTTCCTAATCAATTTGTTAATAGCTTTTAAATCGTCTTTTATATCGCGTTCCTTTTAATGATAATAATAGTAATCATAATAATTAAGTGTTACTAATATTAGTTTTAATTATAATAATACTAATAATAATAAATTTTATGATAATGATAATACTAATAACTATTTTAATGATAATAATAATAATAATAATAATAATAATAATAATAATAATAATAATAATAATAATAATAATAATAATAATTATAACTTTAACGATAATAACGATAGTAATAATAATAAAAATAACAATTTTTAATGATAATACTTTTTATTGATAATAATAATAATAATAATAATAATAATAATAATAATAATAATAATAATAATAATAATAATAATAATAATAATAATAATAATAATAATAATAATAATAATAATAATAATAATAATAATAATAATAATAATGATAATAATAATAATAATAATCATAATAATCAAAATAATCATAATAATAATAATAATAATAATAATAATTAGATAAAAACTAGAACGACGATAATAACGACGATAATAATAATCATTTTTAATAATAATACAAAAATTCAATTGACAATAACTTCTAATCCGTTCATCGAATCTATTCGATATCTAAATGAAAAGTTTATAGTTTTTCGCCAGCTTTCCAACGACATGCATATCATATACCTTATCTCAATCGCATATGTAATTAATTCATGATCTATCATAAAATATTTAATGACAATAACAAGCATACAAGCATGCATAATCCTAAATACTCGAGTACTAGTCAGGGATACACTAATAATAATATTAATAATAATAGTAATAATAATAATAATAAATTTTGGCATTAAAAACTACCTTAGAAGCTCTTTAAATAAAAAGTTGCACCAAGCAAGGATCGAATCCGAGACCTCTCGTTAACCTTCACACCCTCACAACCATTGAACTGCCGTCTGTTTTTCTGTTTTTAATCCCATTTGTAATTTATATAACCCGAATTTAAAATACTTCAATTCCATCTTCTTCTTCAATCACATAATCGACCAGAGGTAAGCTCATTGACAACAACAAATTAACTAATTGATTTATGCTCCTTAACTAACCCAGTACGCTCATGAGCCATTTAAATTGAATTATTTTTACAATAGAAACAAAAAAGAGAAGCTTACAGCTTCGTTTTGTAACTATGAACTCCAAAACAGAAATCGACTTTTTAGTATGTTTCAGACCACGAACCCAACATGAAATATATTTAAAATCCCTCCTGGAAACTGTAGGAACCTTCAATTTAACCCAAATCAAAACAAATTTTTTTGAATTTAGCTAAAGAACAAAAGTTGACTTTTTAAATCTAAAACTTTGTCTCTTTAAATTCTAATCGATAAAGAGGAATTGAAGGCTAATGTTTTGCAGATAGTTTGTATAGAAGATTCCTAAGAAAACTACATTCATAGATTTTGGATTTTGGTTCGGATTCAAGGTTTTGATAAAAAGTTGCAGGTACAGAGGTGTCGAGCTGTTTATAGTGGTTTTTCTGTTTTCTTTTCAAATACAGCTACTACCAGCAGTAAGTAAGGATATTAATCGAATCCTGGAGCAATATGTTTGATTGTTTCCTAGTGTTAAAGGACGACAGAAGTTTGACAGAAATCCTTCGTACAGAATCAAATAAATCTCGATAGGGGTGGGTAACAATTTTTTTTAATTACTGTAATGGATTCCAATCCTTGAAATCAGTTAAGAGGCAGAAGAAAACTAAAAAATGTTTGTGATTGCTGCATAAATCGATTCAGACTCTAAAGTAGATTGTTCATGGATGTTAAACCGTATACAGGTGTTATTTATATTTATTTATGTATCTATTCATATATGTATATATATAACTCTGTATATACTCGTATAATATATATGTGTATCTATTTATCTGTATATGAATGTATTTGTATTTTACACTTTAAGGAAGCAAAATATTATTAAATATACAAACCTTAATTTTTAACATTAATATTAATTTTAATAATGAAATAATGATATCAAAACTTAATAATAATATAAATGATAATAGAGATAATAATAATAATAATAATAATAATAATAATAATAATAATAATAATAATAATAATAATAATATTAATAATAATATCAATAATATTAATATCATAATAATATTAATAAGGATAATGATAATATTTAGTAATCAATTTAATAATAATACTTTTAATAATCCTAATAATGATTTTACTAATACAATGATACTGATAAATATAATAATAATGTTAATATTAACTTTTATCTTTAGTCCTCATGAAAATAATAATAATCATATTAATAACTATATTTTTAACTCGTAATTACTTTTACAATTTATTAATTGCATCATATTTACTTATTACATACTGTATTGGATCTTTATTATTTATTAATTATTTATGTATATTATGATATTTATAATATTATTTATGTATAGAATTCATACATATATATATATATATATATATATATATATATATATATATATATATATATATATATATATATATATATATATATAATAGCAACTTTACTACTGGTTATAATAATAATAATGTTGTTAACAATGATACAATAATATTAGTAATTGTAATAACTCAAATGTATCAATGTTCATATAAAAGATTAATAACATTTATTATATAAATATATTTATTTATATATATACTTATCTATTTACAAATAGTTGTTCGTGAATCGTCCAGAACAGTCAAAGGGTAATTGATTACATGACTATGGTTTCAAAATTTTCGAGACTCAACATTACAGACTTTGCTTATCGTGTCGGAAACATATATAGTTTAAAGTTTAAATTTGGTTGGAAATTTTCGGGTCATCACATCATGCGCTCGCTGGCAGTCCCGAACACAGGTAGCACTTAAATCACTTTTCATCTTTTGGGCTGCGCTACCAGACGGCAAGAAGCACTGCACTGCCCTCAACACCTCAAACATAGTCAACTTCTTGATAGCCTCAATAAAGGCATTGAACGGCTGATGAACAATGGAAGACTTCAAAAGGTGGGCAAAAAGCACGGGTATACCATGTTGGAGGCGGGTAAGTTCACCCAACATTGTCGACACTTTCTCTGATAGCTTCTTATTGTCATCAGAAATAAGGGCGACCGTTTCCTGCTCCCGGGCAAGTGCCGCCTTCAAAGCCTCCTGAGCCTCACGGGAAACCCGCAACTCGTCCCGGGTGGGCTCCAAGGCTTCCTTTGTCGATGCCAGCTCCCTCTCAAGACGGATAATCGTCCCCGACAATTTCGCCACACGCCGCTTGTCATTCTCAAAAATCACACAATGCTCGTGAATGTGGCGAGCATCATCCTCGTTTCGGTATAATTCATCCGCCGCAAGATGCTGAGCAAATACGGCAAACTGAGAACGCAAGTGTCGCGCCTGGGTGGCGGAAAGAGCGGCCAATGCCTCTTTCAGAGCCGGAAAATTTATGAAGTCCAGATCCTCCCTGTAAACTGGGTAGTCTGAAGCATCACAGTGCAAAAGATCATGAAATGGCCTGACGTTACAGTCGGGCAGGACGTAAACATTTTGCCCGGCATTTGTTGTCAGCCGGGGGCGAGAATTCGAGGCCTCCACAGCAGGTTCTTTGCCGAGACAGTGCCCTTGAACCGACTCCCTTTCAACAACCGGTTCTTCCCCAGCCACCCAACCCTCCCTCACAACCGGCTCAACTCTCTCCCGGGGAGCAGCCCCCTCTAGCAACGGAACCATGAAAGTAGATGCCTGCGTCCCTGCAGGGGTCCTACCAGCACGACCTATACAAAACTGTTGATGCATTTTATGTGAAGTCCCTGGACATCTAACCCACGTCCATTGCAGGTACTTCAGTTTACGAGTTACCATGATCGCTCGTTGTTATCCTATCTGTGTTTGTATGTGGTTACAGGTACTGCAGGAACGCGATAAGGATGTTTGACTATCTTAGACTCAATCAGACGTATGAGTGAAGTCTCACTCGTACGGCTGACAAGCTCATACCCACGGTTGAGCTGAGCTGAGTCACATACCTAATCTAAGTAAACATACATGAGTGAGCACTTAACCATACAGCTGAGTATCCCCACTTGTACGAGTGAGCCTGACTCGCACGGTTAACTTACAGCTGGTAGTATTTAAGTGTTATGTTCTTCATTTTAGGGTAAGCCTCTCATTACACACACACTCTGCTCAGATCTGGTAAACCCTAGTCCAATTCTCTCTCAACCCAAATCCTTTAAACAATATGAATAGCAGCTCTAGGTGTTAATCTAATCACAATCATTTGTGGTTTATTCATCATTCTTATCACTATTATGCTCAAATTGCTAGTGAATCAAACCATTACTAGTGAATATGTGAGCTTTTTGGGATTAATTAAGTCAAACCACAAATGATTGTGATTAGATTAACACCTAGAGCTGCTATTCACCTTGTTTAAAGGATTTGGGTTGAGAGAAAATCGGACTAGGGTTTACCAGATCTGAGTAGAGTGTGTGTGTAATCAGAGGCTTACCCTAAAATGAAGAACATAACAATTAAATACTACCAGCTGTAAGTTAACCGTGCGAGTCAGGCTCACTCGTACGAGTGAGGATGCTCAGCCGTACGATTAAGTGCTCACTCGTGTATGTTTACTTAGATTAGGTATGTGACTCAACTCAGCTCAACCGTGCGTATGAGCTTGTCAGCCGTACGAGTGAGACTTCACTCGTACGTCCGACTGAGTCTAAGATAGTCAAACATCCTTATCGCGTTCCTGCAGTACCTGTAACCACATACAAACATAGATAGAATAATAACGAGCAATCATGGTAACCCGTAAACTGAAGTACCTGCAATGGACGTGGGTTAGATGTCAAGGGACTTACATAAAATGCATCAACAACTCCCCCTAGGACCTAGAACATCTATTACAATTAAGTAAACGTCCATAAAGCATGCAAGTTCATAAGTACAAATAGTTTAGTAACGTTATTAAAGTCTCAAATTCTCTCTCTCGCATAAGCAAAACATCAAAAAAACAAAATACAATATAGCAATACAGCATCATACATGATTCAGTTGGCATGAGCTTTGTTCAAGGTTTGAGCATCACTTTCTTTATTGAGGTAGGCATGATAAACATCAATCGCACACTGATATCTCATAGCTTCCTCTTTCCTATCTTCTCTGAACGTAATGTGATGACGGTGAAGTATCTCCACATCAAATTTCGACAAGTTTCTCAGCCACATAGGATCCAAGATCCTCACATTTTCAAACTGTACGCTTTCATCATCCTTCTCAATTGCAGTCAGAATCACTGCTTCCTCCGACAACTCATTGTAGAACCACCATCTGAAGTTCTTATAAATATCCTTGGGTAATGGCATCAAGGGAGATTGTTTCATGTACTTAGCTGGACGGAACTTAACAACACGTACAGGTCCACCTTTAGAATTCATCTTTGACGGGTGCACGAAAAACCTGGCGGCAGTTGACTTGAAGATATCCCACTTTCCTGTTTTATACTCAGTTCTTAAATTTCTTTAAAACCATTTGGAAAGATCACTATCATCAGCATTCAACATCTTCAGCTTCGCAAGTTGCATAATCTCGAATTACGGTAGAGTTTTGAAGTGACTTGGACGGGCCATATAATCTACTCCACCTTCCCTCTTGATCGCAAAACAATCGATCTCCTTGAAATAGCCCCAACTTAGAATCTTACCCTTAGAGTACTTCTTGGTTCTCTTCCCCTTCTCATAGAAACTAACAAACTTCGGCTCGAGTTCTGGCTTATTCAACTGATCAGGGTTAACAACGTTCTGTCTCCACCAACTCTGATGACTCGTCTTCCTCAACGTTTCTATTCACTTTAACCCTATTACGTTCAAACCAATTCTTAATTTCATCCCATCCCTCGGCCTTAGCTTGCTCGGCTCAGAGCTTCTTCTTCTTTAGCTCAAACTCTTTTCTCTCTTTCTCAACGAGCAGTTTCTCATGTCGAATTTTCCTATTTCTTTCCATTAACACATCAACTTCCTTAACTTTCTTCTTGTATGCCTTCCTCGCCTTTTCTAACTCAATCAAGTTCTTTTGTTTCACATCACTACTCAAATTGAAGAAGTCACTTAATGTATTGAGTGACGGATTTGAGTATGGTGCAAGTGAAGGCACAACAATCTCAACTTCTTCTTCTTCTTATACATCCTCAGATTCTGTCTCAAATTCATCCTCTAACTCAATAATCACATTTTCCTTCACACTACTTTCACCAACAGAATCTTATCTTGACTCTTTTCATCTTCAAAAACATTATCAGCATCACTTTAATCGATATTTTGGATTGATTCCGGCGGGATCTCAGCAGCTGGCTCTTCTTGTGGAGCCTTGATTTCAGCTTCAACTGTATCTGCATCCTCTGTATCATTTTCACTATCATAGCCAGAGCAGCAAGTTGTTCTACTGAGAAATCACTTGGTGGAACGTCCCCCTTTTCTGCATCATTAAAAACATTTGAATAATTCATATAATATTCAGTAGTAAATACCTCACCATATTCATTGAAACTTCAAATAGGTATCACTAAGGGATATTCAAAAGAGGGTACTCCAGACCTAGTTCCAGCATCTTCATCTTCATTATCGTCGTCACCACCCAAATCAGAAGAATACATTTCTCTTCCATCCGTAATCAATTTTGTTTTCCCAGAAGTGAGTTATTTTATCTTATCATTCATCTCCTTCAACTTCGCTTCACTTTCACTTTTCACATCCACAAGCTCTTTGTCTAGCTCATCCATTCTCTTCTTTTGACGATTCATATGTATCCACAGCTTCTCAATCTCACCAACCAATAATTCAATCTTCTCAGCACTATCTTTCTTATCCTCAATTGCTTGGTTCTCAAGATTCGTAATCTTGGTCATCAACGACATGATAAGATTTTGTTGAGTCTCGAACTCAGACGGAGAAATTTGAATTGATGTAACTGGGGCTCTTGGTGAAGAAGCGGCAGCTCTAGCATCCCTCATAAAACCTGAAGGTTGGCGTTGAGTCTGTTGCCTTGAACCTCCTTGTGATGACCTCTGTGGTGAGTCATAATTATGTTTGGTTCTCCTCTCCTTCTTCTTTGGTTGCTCAGATGTCATGGGCTCTTTCCCTTTTCTCTTCCTTCTAACTAATTGAGTATCCTCTTCAGTAGCTTCATCATCGTCATCATTACCTTGATCACCTTCTTCTTGATCATCTCTTTCTTGAGTTTCACCGGTAGCATTCTGGTTATCATCTCCACCCTCTTCTTCATCAGTGACCTCATAATTTGAATCAGAATTCTCATTTCTCCAAGCATTACCAGGTGGACATTGATAGTTCGCTTTAGCAAGATGACACACAAGCTTCCGACTAAAATCAGGCTTAAGACTTCCATTTCTAGTTTGCCCCATTCTCTGAAAAGTAACAGGATTCATTGGACGAAGCGGAATGATGTCATGTTCAAGCTTAGGTAGATCTGGTGCAGCATCATTAATGATCATTTGAAGAAAACGGGCATAGATCAAATATCTCTGCGTAGTACTGAAGCGATTTTCTCTGAAGTAATGAAAGATGAATCCAGAGAAATCGTAAGGAGCTCTCAAAACTAGTGCAACAAACATACTCTGCACATTCTCATTTAGCTTATCGAAACCAGCTTTTCTTCCACTTAAACAATGCATTAAGACTGAGCAAGATATCAATACTGTGGAGGCAGGAGAGTCTTCATAAGTTCAGAATTACCAGAGAGGTAACCAGAGTATCCACATCTTCTAAAGCATCCGTGGATTCTTTCTCGATTGATCGTCATGTGGGAGCAGTTCTCATCATTAAAGCCTAGAATCCTTCTTATCACAGGCTTAAAAACAACAACCTCGATTCCTTGAACATGACTAAGCATCAGTACCTGCAGTATCAAGCACTACATTCCTCCAGAATTCCCTTTGGTGGCTATAATATGTTGTGCACTGAGTAGAAATAGCAGTGTGAATCCTTGATCGTTGAAGAAAGGCCACAATCTCCACCAACTCACTACCTTTTCTCAAGAGTTGTATCATAAAGAGAAACCTGGTTGTTTTGGTCACCCATCTCAAGAATAATCTCAGGCTGAACATGTGGATGCACCGGATTAGGTTGAGGATTTCTAAGCTTCAGGATTAACTTCAGGAACGTTAACTTGTTGTTCTGCCATTGATAGAATCTTAACAAACTAAAATATCAACAGATAAGTTAGAAACAGAAACCATAAATCATTAATCATTTGAAGCAAAGTGAGATAAACTCATCAATATGTCAAACGTGTGAGTAACCCTGATATCGGGCAAAAAGTCACATTTTTATCCCCAATATTAAGCCCTAGAACAATGAAGATTTAAAATTTCGGTAAAATTATCGCTTTTTTGGTTGATTTTGTAGATTAAGTAATTACGAAGGCGATGCAAAATGAATCAAGTAAAACGGAGCAAAAACGAAGATTCTAGAGCGAAAACGGTGAAAGACAAGAAATCAAGTTACGATCCAGTGAATCAAGGCTGACCAGGCACAAAAATGGCCTGCCATACGGCTTGCCAAACGGCTTGCCAAACGGCTTGCCGGTATGGCAAATGGCCTGCCAAACGGTCAGAAAAATGGGCTCGATAAACGGCTTGCCTTGCAAACGGCCTGCCAAACGGCTTGCCAGCCGTTTGCAGGCAAAAACCTAGTCTATTTAAAGGGCTCTCTCCATCCATTCCAACACACACTCAATTTGTAGTACATTTCATATTTTCAAGCTTTTAGTTAGTCTTTAGTAGTAGCTTAGCTTTTATTTTTCAGAGGATATCCCGACGAGTCCCTGCGATCTCGGGCAGATTTCTTCAGCCTTTTCAGGTTTTTATCCGAAACGCTTGTCTTTTGTATTAAACATGTGTTCTTACTTTTTATGTTTAATAATGCGTTTCGATATTGCCATGATAGCTTAATTAATCTGTATGTTGCCATGATAGAAGATTGGGTTAGCGTAATTATGTTAATTTAGTACGATTGTTGTTATAATACTGAACTAGGAAGTCTGATAGATTTGTATGCTAGCATCTTAAGGATTGACCAACCTAGGTTGTGATCAGGACTTGTCCACCTATATGAAATTAGCTACTTCATAGGATTAAGACCCCTGATTATACTATATCTGAAGATACTATAAACTCGGTATGGCCGGAGTTTCCGAGAGGCATCTGTGACGACCCGGAAATTTTCGACTAAATTTAAACTTTATCTTTATATGTTTCTGACACGATAAGCAGAATTTGTAATGTTGAATCTCAAAAAGTTTGGAACTACATTCATGTAATCAATTACCCTTTGACCGTGTTCGACGATTCATGAACAATTATGTGTATATAGATATGTATATATAATATATAATATTAACTGAAAACATTAACAAAGTATTAGATATATGATACTTTACATAAACATATTTGTTTCGATATATTTATCGACAGAATTAAGAGATAATATCAAATGATTGAATTATCAGATACATTATGATATGATTACGGGCCTATGTTATGAGTGAAAGGACCCGTTCATATACATTATAAACGATTCACAATAGTTGATTATATTGCGAGGTATTTGGCCTCTATATGATACATTTTACAAACATTGCATTCGTTTTTAAAAGACAAACTTTCTTTACATCGAAAATTGACAGGCATGCATACCATTTCATAATATCTACTATCCAACTATAAATTGATTTAATAATAATCTTTGATGAACTCAATGACTCGAATGCAACGTTCTTCGAAATATGCTATGAAAGACTCCAAGTAATATCTTTAAAATGAGCAAATGCACAGCGGAAGATTTCTTTAACACCTGAGAATAAACATGCTTTAAAGTGTCAACCAAAAGGTTGGTGAGTTCATTAGTTTATCATAATCATTTATTTCCATCATTTTAATAGACCACAAGAATTTCATTTCCAGTTCTCATAAATATACGTCCCATGCATAGAGACAAAAATAATCATTCATATGGTGAACACCTGGTAACCGACATTAACTAGATACATATAAGAATATCCCCTATCATTCCGGGATCCTCCTTCGGACATGATATAAATTTCGAAGTACTAAAGCATCCGGTACTTTGGATGGGGTTTGTTAGGCCCAATAGATCTATCTTTAGGATTCGCGTCAATTAGGGTGTCTGTTCCATAATTCTTAGATTACCAGACTTTAATAAAAAGGGGCATATTCGATTTCGATAATTCAACCATAGAATGTAGTTTCAATTACTTGTGTCTATTTCGTCAAACATTTATTAAAGCGCATGTATTTTCAGTCCCAAAAATATAAAGCGTAAAAAGGCAAATGAAACTCACCATACTGTATTTCGTAGTAAAAATACATATAACGTCATTGAACAAGTGCAAGGTTGGCATCGGATTCATGAACCTAAATTAATTATATATAATTATGTGTTGGTCAATATTTGTCTAACAAATTAGGTAAGTCATAGTGTACCACAATCCTAATGCTCGAGACTAATATGCAAAAGTCAACAAAAGTAAATTTGACTCAAAATAATTTCCAAAAATCTATACATGATTAATATATAGTTTAAATATCGTCGTTTTATATTTTTAAATATTTTTAAAAGATTTATTAAAGTAAATAATATAATTTATTTATTAATAAATAAAATTTTTATATTAAATTTATATAAAAAAATATACTTTTATATATATTAAGTAATAAAATTTATAGGGTTCATTTAATATCATAAAGATAATATGATAGGTATTATTAAAGTAAGTTATTACACGTAGTAAAATATGTTTGTATCACATATTTATTTGATAAAATAATATCTATAATGATAGTAAGTAAAAGTTATATTATTTTGTAATAATAATTATTATTATAAAAATATCAATATTTATAATTACTAAGATGACATTATGATAAAACGATAATTCTAATTATGATAACTTTAATATTTACGATAATTTTTAATATTATCTTTAAAATAATAATTCTATTTAAAATAATAATAAAAATGATATTTTATAGTAACAATGACATTTCTATTAAAATGATAATTTTTGTTAAAATGATAGTTTTAATACTAACGATACTTTTAATAATAATAGTAATGATAAAAATAATAAGAACGATAATTTTATCTAAATCAATATCTTATAATATTTTAATTTCATCATGATACTCTTACTCATTATTTTCTAATCGTTTCGTTTAATAGCTTTTAATTGTCTTTTATATCGTGTTCATAATAATGATAATAATAGTAATCAAAATAATTAGGTGTTACAAATATTTGTTTTAATTACCCTAATATTAATAATGATAGTTACTATAACATTATTAACGATAATACTAATAATTATCTTAATGATAATATAGTAATAATAATAATAACAATAACAATAACCATTTTTAAATAATGATATATATATATTAATAATGATAATAATAATAATAATAATAATAATAATAATAATAATAATAATAATAATAATAATAATAATAATAATAATTGGATAATAATAATAATACTAATTATAACTTTAACGATAATAACGATAGTAATAATAAAAAAAACAATTTTTAATGATAAATCCCTTTTATTGATAAAGATAATAATAATGATAATAATAAGATAAAACTAGAACGACAATAAAAACGACGATAATAATAATCATTTTTAATAAAAATATCGAAAATTCAATTGATTATAACTTCTAATCCGTTCATCGAAACCATTCGATATCTAAAGGAAAAGTTCTTAATTTTTCGCTAGCTTTCCAAGGACATGCATATCTTATACCTTATCTCAACTGCAAGTATAACTAATTCAATATTCAACCTAACCTATCTAAGGGCAATATCAAAAGTACAAGCATGCATAATTCTAAATACTCGAGCACTAGTCAGGGATACACTATTAGTATGTAAAAGTTAAATTATGAGTACTCACGTATCAATATTGAGATTCAATATTGCAGGAAAGGTACGTAGACGCAACGGAAATGATAAACACTATATTGACCTCACGAGCATACCCATGAACCATACTCAATCACCTCCATAGCTATAACCCATAATTTCCTTAATCCTATCCTACTCGAAAAACAATTTCGAAATCACTCGGACAGCACTCCGTCGTAATATTTTATGTATACTAATAATATCTTGAAATAATACAGAGTAAATATATATATGTAAATCGATTGAGAGAGTTTAGAGAATAATATTTTCCAGTTTCTATGAAATAATGAAACCTATTGAATTCTATTTATAATAGATTTTTGAATTATTAAAGTGAATTATTAAAGTATGAATTATTAAAGTGAATTATTAAAGTATGAATTATTAAAGTATGAATTATTAAAGTGAATTATTAAAGTATGAATTATTAAAGTGAATTATTAAAGTTAAAGTAAAATAAAAATAAAGTAAAGGTAAAGTTTAAGTATAGTAAAAGTATAAAACTATGTACATATAATACGCGTATAAATATATATAATATTAATTTAAATCGTTATATATATTTAATAAAATAAAATATAAATATCGTTATCTTTATCATACTAGTTAAGTAATGAGTTGTCAAAAGTGGTTCTAGATATTTATAAAAGTTATATACGTTTTAATAATAAAGTTCTTTTTAAACTGAAAACGTTTTTTTTACGTTTGAAACTAAATAGATCAATCGAGTCTTTATGAGATTCAATCTTCCACTATCCTTTGTCTAGTTCTCAATGATTGACAATTTGTTCTTATTTATAAATCACTTTACCATTTTTAGAATATTGTTAAAATGGAAAGATTTCTCAAATCAACGTGGGCCTTTCAATAGAGACTTGTAATCATAATTCAATATATTTGATAATTCAATCATTTGATCTTATCTTCTAATTCCATTGATAAATATTTTAAAACAGATACAATCATATAAAGTATTTAATCTAATATTTTGTTTACGTTTCAAGTTATAATATATATACACATATACATATATAATCATATTCGTTCAATGGTTCGTTAATCGTTGGAACTTGGTCGAGGTTGAATGAATGTATGAACATAGTTTAAAATTCTTGCAATTTAACGTAACAAATATTGCTTATCGTGTCAGAAACATATAAAGATTAAAGTTTAAATTTGGTTGGAAATTTCCGGGTTGTCACAATGAGGTCCACTGTGATTTAAGAAATCTATTTTTTTGACAACTCATTACTTAACCAGTATGATAAAGATAACGATATTTATATTTTATTTTATTAAATATATATATAACAATTTAAATTAATATTATATATATTTTTATACGCGTATTATACGTACATAGTTTTATACTTTTACTATACTTTAACTTTACCTTTACTTTACTTTTACTTTACTTTAACTTTAATAATTCATACTTTAATAATTCACTTTAATAATGCATACTTTAATAATTCACTTTAATAATTCATACTTTAATAATTCACTTTAATAATTCATACTTTAATAATTCACTTTAATAATTTATACTTCAATAATTCACTTTAATAATTCATACTTTAATAATTCACTTTAATAATTCATACTTTAATAATTCACTTTAATAATTCATACTTTAATAATTCACTTTAATAATTCAAAAATATATTATAAATAGAATTCAATAGGTTTCATTATTTCATAGAAACTTAAAAATATATTTCTCTAAACTCTCTCAATCGAATTACATATACATATATATATATATATATATATATATATATATATATATATATATATATATATATATATATATATATATATTTACTTAGTATTATTTCAAGATATTATTAGTATACATAAAATACTACGACGGAGTTATATTCAGACGATTTCAAAATAAGTTTTCAAATAGGATAGAGCTAAGGAAATTATGGGTTATAGCTATGAAGGTTATGGGTATTGATCGAGGGTATTACTCGTGAGGTCAACCTAACGTTTATCATTTTCGTTGCGTCTACGTACTTTCCTACAATATTGAATCACAATATTGATACGTGAGCATTCATATCTTATCTTTTATATATTAATAGTGTATCCCTGACTAGTGCTCGAGTATATATGATTATGCATGTTTGTATGCGTAGTTTCGTCGTTAAATAGTTTATGATAAATCACGAATTTGATACATATGCTACTGAGATAAGTTATATGATATGCATGTCGTTGAAAATCTGAAGAAAAAATTAATAACTTTTCATTTAGAAATCGTGTGGTTTCGATGAACGGATTAAAAGATATGGTCAACCGAATTATCATTAATTTTAATATTATTATTAAAACGATTATTATAACTGTTATCAGTTGATGTTATTACTAAAATTATCTTTATTACTAAAAATTAATATTTTTATTGAAACTATCATTTTATTATTTTTATCATTATTATTATTATCAATATTATTTTATCAAATAAATATGCGTACAAAGATATTTTTACCACACGTAATGTAATTACATTAATAATACATACCACTATATTTTTATGATATTAAGTGAATTTTATAAATTTTATTATTTGAGATATATAAAAGTTTATTTTTATCATATATGAATTTTAATATAAATTTTTATTTATTAATAAATGACTTGTATTATTTAGTATAATAAGATCTGATAAATATATTTAAATATATAAAACTACTATATATAAGTTATATAATAAACATGTATAGATTTTGGAAGTCATTTTGGGTCAAGTTGACTTTTGTTGACTTTTGCATGTCGGTCTCGAGCATTAGGATTGTGATACACTACGACTTGACCTAAATTGTTAGACAGATATTGACCAACATATAAATATATATACTTAATATAGGTTCGTGAATCCGAGACAAACACTGCACTTGTTCAGTGCCGTCATATACATAATTGCTACGAAATACATTATTGTGAGTTTCATTTGCTCCCTTTTTATATATATTTTTGGGCTGAGAATACATGCGCTGATTTATAAATGTTTTACGAAATAGGCACAAGTACTAAAACTAATTCTATGTGGGTTTCAACCAAAAATATACCCTTAGCTTGGTAACATTAAACTACTTGTCTATGTACGGTAGGCGCGAATCCTAAAGATAGATCTATTGGGTCTGACAAACCCCATCCTGACTATGGGATGCTTTAGTACTTCGAGGTTATTTTAAACGCATCTGACCTGGTGTACTTCAGAGGGTAAAACATGAACGTTAAAGCTTGTTACCGGGTGCCTACAACTTATAGAATACTTTTATACACTTGCGAGTGTACGGATATTTATAGAAACTGAAATCTTGTGGTCTATTACTATTACGGAAATGATGGATTATGATAAACTAATGAACTCACCAACCTTTTGGTTGACACTTTAAAGCATGTTTATTCTCAGGTATTAAAGAATTCTTTCGCTGTGCATTAGCTCATTTTAAGGATATTACTTGGAGTCATTCAAGACATACTTTGAAAGACGTTGCATTCGAGTCGTTGAGTTCATCAAGATTAATATTAAGTCAATTATAGTTGGATGTAATATGAAATGGTATGCATGCCGTCAATTTTTGATGTAAAGAAAGTTTGTCTTTTAAAAACGAATGCAATGTTTGTAAAACGTATCATATAGAGGTCAAATACCTCGCGATGTCATCAACTATTGTGAATCGTTTATAATGTATATGAACGGGTTCTTTCAGTTGGTATTAGAGTGGTGGTCTTAGCGAACCAGGTCTGCATTAGTGTGTCTAACTGATAGTCATTAGGATGCATTAGTGAGCCTGGACTTCGACCGTGTCTGCATGTTAAAAGTTTTGCTTATCATTTCTAGTTTGAAATCATCTGCTTATCATCCTTAGAAAATTATCTGCTTATTATTCTTAGTCTAGACACGTCTTACTGCATTGATCGCATGAATAGTGTATAGACAAAATTCATATCTTAGCGTATCTGCTAAATTATATCTTATCGTATCTATTACTGTAAACTTTGCCTGACATATTCCGTAAATTCCTCCGTAATCTACGAAATCTTTTGATCTATATATATATATATATATATATATATATATATATATATATATATATATATATATATATATATATATATATATATATATATATATATATATATATATATATATATATATATATATATATATGTAAATAGAATACCACCCGATAGCCGAAAAAATCATTTTATTTCAAAAAAATCCTTTATTCAATCGTACGAAATGGAATTCGTCGTTAGTTTAAGTCACTCGGATTCTGAAATGGAATCTCACTCAAGCTCCGAAAGCAGTGTGACCGGAATGGATCAACTAATCAGCCATCATCTATTCTGGATGAATTAGGGATGGGTTCGTAGCCTCCTCAATCATTGGAGACAAGAAGAAGGCGATCCTTTCCATCCACCACATTGCCCTCTTGACGAAGAACCTGAAACACTTACCGGCGAACCTGTCCGAAACACCATTTTCTCTCTCATTTCCAGAGTATCTCATCACGATTATATACTACATCAAATTCTAGATTTTATTTATCCGCTCGTCCGAACTGACAATCACCCCGGTGTAATAGAAGAAGTCAACGAGCTTCGCACTCGGGTAGTGGCTTTGGAGAATATGGTGCAAAGGTTACAAACACCAGCAGCAGCACCAGCAGCATAACCAGTACCACCATCATTAACGCCAACAGTACCATTGATTCATAACTTCATTGGAGAAACACTCCGCGGTGATTATGTAATCTCTAAAGTCTTAGAGATTATCTATTCTAGCCCTAACCATAAATCAGATAAATAAACCAGAATGATAGGAAGAAGAATATAAACCCTGACAAGAATGGTGCGTGATTTACTTGTTTTACCAACAGCATCAGCAGTACCGTTAGCATCACCAGCACAGTCAGTGCCGTCAGCATTGTCAGAATCAGCAGCACCTTTAACATCAAAAGCTCCGTCAGTTCAAGAATCACCGTGGACATCATTACGAATCAACAACGCGTATATTATCAACAAGTTATGAAGTATTGACTCAGTTCCACTGAAGGATTTATATGTATATATATATAAATAAAATCTTCCCGTACTAAGCTATTATGTGTGAATCTTAACTACTCAGTTAATTCATATTACTAATATGCAATAGTGTACATCTTTCATTAGCAATTTAATCATCGTTAATTACAGTCTTTGCCTCAATTCAATAAATCCCAATTCATAATAAATCAAGTGTATTATTCAAATATATGTTTGATTTTACACTCTCATCATCGATGTATTCGAAACTTTTCAGAAAACATCATTCGTACTTTGCGAAATTCACAAGAATTCCACGGACACCAACATCATGCATTAACAAATAACGAAGTATTGATTCATAATTTCAATTACATTGAAGAAATACTCCGTAAAAGTTATGTAATTTCTAAAGTTTAGGGATTATTCAATTCTAGATTCAAACGTAAATCAAATGAGCTTAATTTAATATTAACTCATTAAATCTATATTACATCTGAAGAAATATATACATATATATATTTCATAAAGATTGTAATAGAATTCTTTTGTACAAAACATTAATTGTGAAATTTTTTTTAACGGGTAGGTAATACCCGAGAAATATATATAAATTCACAATTAATATGTTACATTCTTCGAATCTGATTCAGCAACCATCAACTATACTCACTACTTTCACAACAATATACATTCTTTTATAGAAATCAAAACAATTATTCTCACCCAAATTTGATTACGCATTCTGATTTTGACAAATTAAAATCCAAGTCATGATTTAACAGAATACATCACTCTTAGATTCCTACATCTTTCAAAGCTATACTTTAACTTCAAAACTGTGTTAGAACATCATATGTATATTAACGATTACAAACTGTGTTCAAACTCTCTGAAGTTTTCGAAGACACTTCAAACAATGAACAATCAAGATGATGATCCAACCTCATTTTACCCACATTTATGTACCTAAAAAGCTCTCGAAGCCAAAGTCATAGTTCGACGTGTATCCGTGTCAGACCCTTTGGAATTTATTAGCTAAAATGACTTTTCAATTCCTTTTCAAAGTAGACAGTTTTGTCACAGCTCCAGCAAGTCAACTTCGACTTTTCAGTCGGACTAGTCTTATTATAACCTCAATAGATACGTTGCCCTTTCGTCATCGTTATTGGGGACCTTTCATATCTCGCCACATTAGCAATAAACTTACCAACAACTTCAATTATCTTTGACTTTTCGAAAAATCATTATATTTATTGAAATCACATCATTTACTCATTCGCATCTTGTAACGAGAATTGTCATACGAATCATCGAAAAACAGTAACCAGTATTTTGAAATCTCGCAGCATGTCTACGCCAACAATTATATGTGTACGTAAAACGTCTATCTCCTAGACTTACATACTTTGAATGTGAAGTTCTGAAAAATATTTTGAACTGCAAACTAGTTCTTGAAATGCTGACGAAGCATCAAAAACTGTAAACGATCTTAACAGTAAAAAGTTTGATGACAAAGAATAGTAAGGTGGTAAAGCTGAGAAAAAGAGAAGGTTTGGAACTGGAAAATAGATTGAACAGACTATGAAGGAGGCTGTGGAAAAATCACAAAGACTAAATCTGCCTTCAAAGAATCCAAATGATTCAGTGCCTACTAAAGTCATTAACGAATACCTTACTCTTTATTCTAAACCTTTACAGACAAATCTTCATCATCATCCATCAATATTTGAAATTCTAAGATATTATCATATGTTTCATTATAAATATCCGCGATATTTCTGAAGATATTTTCACAACTAATCTTATCTGAAGTCATTTATCTCTTTGCGCTATCAGTGTTACATCATATAAGAAACTATTAGTTTCTATATTCTATAAACTTTCGAGTTTAAATTATGAATGTTTTGAAGTAGTGTTGGGAACTGAAGCATGAGTTAGTATAATATAATGACACTTGATCAACGTGATTATATTACAGTAAGTCATGCTGAGTTTCTAATGGAACGTGATGATTCACAGAATATACCGTCATCATGTACTGTTTACACGACTCTTACATTCTACCCAATTTTCAAACATATTAAGAACATATCATCTTGATAGCTCTATATTTTCGGATATTCTAGTAATTTGCCAAATCAAGATCGTGCCATTACGATTTTCTTCTTGGAACATTAACTATGTTCATCCAAAAATTCATATCTACGAATTCTGGACTATTATCCGCTTGACTTAAGATCGGGAAGAGAAAACGAAAGCATGAAGCTCTGAAATATAATGGAGAATATAAAGCCCGATAACAACCCCGAAATTACAAACCATGTATATAAATGCGTATAGCAATATAAAGACACGGGAGAATGAAAAACACAATAACCCCAAGGTAATGGTAGAAGAAAATAACTTCCTCCGGTGGTAGATGAAAAAGAAGAATGACAGATATGAAAGTTAAAAGTATATCAAGAATCAATACTGGATGAAGCATATTAACGAATGCTTTAAAGTATGAATTGGGGAGAAAGACTAGAAGGTGTGAGCTGTGGAAATAAAGAAACGAAGGGGGTGGAATTATAGTAAAATATCATACAGAGAAATCGAGACAGATTATTGTAGTGACCCGAACTTTTCCATGTTTATATATATTAATTGAGATTGATATTTACATGATTAAATGTTTACAACATGTTAAGCAATCAAACTTGTTAAGACTTGATTAATTGAAATATGTTTCATATAGACAATTGACCACCCAAGTTGACCGGTGATTCACGAACATTAAAACTTGTAAAAACTATATGATGACATATATATGGATATATATATATATATATAGTTAACATGATACTATGATAAGTAAATATATCATTAAGTATATTAACAATGAACTACATATGTAAAAACAAGACTACTAACTTAATGATTTTTAAACGAGACATATATGTAACGATTATCGTTGTAAAGACATTTAATGGATATATATCATATTAAGAGATATTCATACATGATAATATCATGATAATATAATAATTTAAAATCTCATTTGATATTATAAACATTGGGTTAACAACATTTAACAAGATCGTTAACCTAAAGGTTTCAAAACAACACTTACATGTAACGACTAACGATGACTTAACGACTCAGTTAAAATATATATACATGTAGTGTTTTAATATGTATTTATACACTTTTGAAAGACTTCAATACACTTATCAAAATACTTCTACTTAACAAAAATTCTTACAATTACATCCTCGTTCAGATTCATCAACAATTCTACTCGTATGCACCCGTATTCGTACTCGTACAATACACAGCTTTTAGATGTATGTAATATTGGTATATACACTCCAATGATCAGCTCTTAGCAGCCCATTTGAGTCACTTAACACATGTGGGAACCATCATTTGGCAACTAGCATGAAATATCTCATAAAATTACAAAAATAAGAGTAATCATTCATGACTTATTTACATGAAAACAAAATTACATATCCTTTATATCTAATCCATACACCAACGACCAAAAACACCTACAAACACTTTCATTCTTCAATTTTCTTCATCTAATTGATCTCTCTCAAGTTCTATCTTCAAGTTCTAAGTGTTCTTCATATATTCTACAAGTTCTAGTTATATAAAATCAAGAATACTTTCAAGTTTGCTAGCTCACTTCCAATCTTGTAAGGTGATCATCCAACCTCAAGAAATCTTTGTTTCTTATAGTAGGTTATCATTATAATACAAGGTAATAATCATATTCAAACTTTGGTTCAATTTCTATAACTATAACAATCTTATTTCAAGTGATGATCTTACTTGAACTTGTTTTCGTGTCATGATTCTGCTTCAAGAACTTCGAGCCATCCAAGGATCCGTTGAAGCTAGATTCATTTTTCTATTTTCCAGTAGGTTTATCCAAGGAACTTAAGGTAGTAATGATATTCATAACATCATTCGATTCATACATATAAAGCTATCTTATTCGAAGGTTTAAACTTGTAATCACTAGAACAAAGTTTAGTTAATTCTAAACTTGTTCGCAAACAAAAGTTAATCCTTCTAACTTGACTTTTAAAATAAACTAAACACATGTTCTATATCTATATGATATGCTAACTTAATGATTTAAAACCTGGAAACACGAAAAACACCGTAAAACCGAATTTACGCCGTCGTAGAAACACCGCGGGTTGTTTTGGGTTAGTTAATTAAAAACTATGATAAACTTTGATTTAAAAGTTTCTATTCTGAGAAAATGATTTTTATTATGAACATGAAACTATATCCAAAAATTATGGTTAAACTCAAAGTGGAAGTATGTTTTCTAAAATGGTCATCTAGACGTCGTTCTTTCGACTGAAATGACTACCTTTACAAAAACGACTTGTAACTTATTTTTCCGACTATAAACCTATACTTTTTCTTTTTAGATTCATAAAATAGAGTTCAATATGAAACCATAGCAATTTGATTCACTCAAAACGGATTTAAAATGAAGAATTTATGGGTAAAACAAGATTGGATAATTTTTCTCATTTTAGCTACGTGAAAATTGGTAATAAATCTATTCCAACCATAACTTAATCAACTTGTATTGTATATTATGTAATCTTGAGATACCATAGACACGTATACAATGTTTCGACCTATCATGTCGACACATCTATATATATTTCGGAACAACCATAGACACTCTATATGTGAATGTTGGAGTTAGCTATACAGGGTTGAGGTTGATTCCAAAATATATATAGTTTGAGTTGTGATCAATACTGAGATACGTATACACTGGGTCATGGATTGATTCAAGATAATATTTATCGATTTATTTCTGTACATCTAACTGTGGACAACTAGTTGTAGGTTACTAACGAGGACAGCTGACTTAATAAACTTAAAACATCAAAATATATTAAAAGTGTTGTAAATATATTTTGAACATACTTTGATATATATGTATATATTGTTATAGGTTCGTGAATCAACCAGTGGCCAAGTCTTACTTCCCGACGAAGTAAAAATCTGTGAAAGTGAGTTATAGTCCCACTTTTAAAATCTAATATTTTTGGGATGAGAATACATGCAGGTTTTATAAATGATTTACAAAATAGACACAAGTACGTGAAACTACATTCTATGGTTGAATTATCGAAATCGAATATGCCCCTTTTTATTAAGTCTGGTAATCTAAGAATTAGGGAACAGACACCCTAATTGACGCGAATCCTAAAGATAGATCTATTGGGCTTAACAAACCCCATCCAAAGTACCGGATGCTTTAGTACTTCGAAATTTATATCATATCCGAAGGGTGTCCCTAAAATGTCCCGTTCTTATTGATTAAAAACGTTCCATATTAATTGATTTCGTTGCGAGGTTTTGACCTCTATATGAGACGTTTTTTCAAAGACTGCATTCATTTTTAAACAAACCATAACCTTTATTTCATCAATAAAGGTTTAAAAAGCTTTACGTAGATTATCAAATAATGATAATCTAAAATATCCTGTTTACACACGACCATTACATAATGGTTTACAATACAAATATGTTACAACAAAATAAGTTTCTTGAATGCAGTTTTTACACAATATCATACAAGCATGGACTCCAAATCTTGTCCTTATTTAAGTATGCGACAGCGGAAGCTCTTAATAATCACCTGAGAATAAACATGCTTAAAACGTCAACAAAAATGTTGGTGAGTTATAGGTTTAACCTATATATATCAAATCGTAACAATAGACCACAAGATTTCATATTTCAATACACATCCCATACATAGAGATAAAAATCATTCATATGGTGAACACCTGGTAACCGACAATAACAAGATGCAGATATAAGAATATCCCCATCATTCCGGGACACCCTTCGGATATGATATAAATTTCGAAGTACTAAAGCATCCGGTACTTTGGATGGGGTTTGTTAGGCCCAATAGATCTATCTTTAGGATTCGCGTCAATTAGGGTGTCTGTTCCCTAATTCTTAGATTACCAGACTTAATAAAAAGGGGCATATTCGATTTCGATAATTCAACCATAGAATGTAGTTTCACGTACTTGTGTCTATTTTGTAAATCATTTATAAAACCTGCATGTATTCTCATCCCAAAAATATTAGATTTTAAAAGTGGGACTATAACTCACTTTCACAGATTTTTACTTCGTCGGGAAGTAAGACTTGGCCACTGGTTGATTCACGAACCTATAACAATATATACATATATATCAAAGTATGTTCAAAATATATTTACAACACTTTTAATATATTTTGATGTTTTAAGTTTATTAAGTCAGCTGTCCTCGTTAGTAACCTACAACTAGTTGTCCACAGTTAGATGTACAGAAATAAATCGATAAATATTATCTTGAATCAATCCACGACCCAGTGTATACGTATCTCAGTATTGATCACAACTCAAACTATATATATTTTGGAATCAACCTCAACCCTGTATAGCTAACTCCAACATTCACATATAGAGTGTCTATGGTTGTTCCGAAATATATATAGATGTGTCGACATGATAGGTCGAAACATTGTATACGTGTCTATGGTATCTCAAGATTACATAATATATAATACAAGTTGATTAAGTTATGGTTGGAATAGATTTGTTACCAATTTTCACGTAGCTAAAATGAGAAAAATTATCCAATCTTGTTTTACCCATAACTTCTTCATTTTAAATCCGTTTTGAGTGAATCAAATTGCTATGGTTTCATATTGAACTCTATTTTATGAATCTAAACCAAAAAAGTATAGGTTTCTAGTCAGAAAAATAAGTTACAAGTCGTTTTTGTAAAGGTAGTCATTTCAGTCGAAAGAACGACGTCTAGATGACCATTTTAGAAAACATACTTCCACTTTGAGTTTAACCATAATTTTTGGATATAGTTTCATGTTCATAATAAAAATCATTTTCTCAGAATAACAACTTTTAAATCAAAGTTTATCATAGTTTTTAATTAACTAACCCAAAACAGCCCGCGGTGTTAATACGACGGCGTAAATCCGGTTTTACGGTGTTTTTCGTGTTTCCAGGTTTTAAATCATTAAGTTAGTATATCATATAGATATAGAACATGTGTTTAGTTGATTTTAAAAGTCAAGTTAGAAGGATTAACTTTTGTTTGCGAACAAGTTTAGAATTAACTAAACTATGTTCTAGTGATTACAAGTTTAAACCTTCGAATAAGATAGCTTTATATGTATGAATCGAATGATGTTATGAACATCATTACTACCTTAAGTTCCTTGGATGAACTTACTGGAAAAGAGAAAAATGGATCTAGCTTCAATGGATCCTTGGATGGCTCAAAGTTCTTGAAGCAAAATCATGACACGAAAACAAGTTCAAGTAAGATCATCACTTGAAATAAGATTGTTATAGTTATAGAAATTGAACCAAAGTTTGAATATGATTATTACCTTGTATTAGAATGATAACCTACTGTAAGAAACAAAGATTTCTTGAGGTTGGATGATCACCTTACAAGATTGGAAGTGAGCTAGCAAACTTGAAAGTATTCTTGATTTTATGAAACTAGAACTTTTGGAATTTATGAAGAACACTTAGAACTTGAAGATAGAACTTGAGAGAGTTCAATTAGATGAAGAAAATTGAAGAATGAAAGTGTTTGTAGGTGTTTTTGGTCGTTGGTGTATGGATTAGATATAAAGGATATGTAATTTTGTTTTCATGTAAATAAGTCATGAATGATTACTCATATTTTTGTAATCTTATGAGATATTTCATGCTAGTTGCCAAATGATGGTTCCCACATGTGTTAGGTGACTCACATGGGCTGCTAAGAGCTTATCATTGGAGTGTATATACCAATAGTACATACATCTAAAAGCTGTGTATTGTACGAGTACGAATACGGGTGCATACGAGTAGAATTGTTGATGAAACTGAACGAGAATGTAATTGTAAGCATTTTTGTTAAGTAGAAGTATTTTGATAAGTGTATTGAAGTCTTTCAAAAGTGTATAAATATATATTAAAACACTACATGTATATACATTTTAACTGAGTCGTTAAGTCATCGTTAGTCGTTACATGTAAGTGTTGTTTTGAAACCTTTAGGTTAACGATCTTGTTAAATGTTGTTAACCCAATGTTTATAATAACAAAAGAGATTTTAAATTATTATATTATCATGATATTATGATGTACGAATATCTCTTAATATGATATATATACATTAAATGTCGTTACAACGATAAACGTTACATATATGTCTCGTTTCAAAATCATTAAGTTAGTAGTCTTGTTTTTACATATGTAGTTCATTGTTAATATAATTAATGATATGTTTACTTATCATAATATCATGTTAACTATATATATAACCATATATATGTCATCATATAGTTTTTTTACAAGTTTTAACGTTCGTGAATCACCGGTCAACTTGGGTGGTCAATTGTCTATATGAAACCTATTTCAATTAATCAAGTCTTAACAAGTTTGATTGCTTAACATGTTGGAAACATTTAATCATGTAAACATCAATCTCAATTAATATATATAAACATGGAAAAGTTCGGGTCACTACAGTACCTACCCGTTAAATAAATTTCGTCCCGAAATTTTAAGCTGTTGAAGGTGTTGACGAATCTTCTGGAAATAGATGCGGGTATTTCTTCTTCATCTGATCTTCACGCTCCCAGGTGAACTCGGGTCCTCTACGAGCATTCCATCGAACCTTAACAATTGGTATCTTGTTTTGCTTAAGTCTTTTAACCTCACGATCCATTATTTCGACGGGTTCTTCGATGAATTGGAGTTTTTCATTGATTTGGATTTCATCTAACGGAATAGTGAGATCTTCTTTAGCAAAACATTTCTTCAAATTCGAGACGTGAAAAGTGTTATGTACAGCCGCGAGTTGTTGAGGTAACTCAAGTCGGTAAGCTACTGGTCCGACACGATCAATAATCTTGAATGGTCCAATATACCTTGGATTTAATTTCCCTCGTTTACCAAATCGAACAACGCCTTTCCAAGGTGAAACTTTAAGCATGACCATCTCTCCAATTTCAAATTCTATATCTTTTCTTTTAATGTCAGCGTAGCTCTTTTGTCGACTTTGGGCGGTTTTCAACCGTTGTTGAATTTGGATGATCTTCTCGGTAGTTTCTTGTATAATCTCCGGACCCGTAATCTGTCTATCCCCCACCTCACTCCAACAAATCGGAGACCTGCACTTTCTACCATAAAGTGCTTCAAACGGCGCCATCTCAATGCTTGAATGGTAGCTGTTGTTGTAGGAAAATTCTGCTAACGGTAGATGTCGATCCCAACTGTTTCCGAAATCAATAACACATGCTCGTAGCATGTCTTCAAGCGTTTGTATCGTCCTTTCGCTCTGCCCATCAGTTTGTGGATGATAGGCAGTACTCATGTCTAGACGAGTTCCTAATGCTTGCTGTAATGTCTGCCAGAATCTTGAAATAAATCTGCCATCCCTATCAGAGATAATAGAGATTGGTATTCCATGTCTGGAGACGACTTCCTTCAAATACAGTCGTGCTAACTTCTCCATCTTGTCATCTTCTCTTATTGGTAGGAAGTGTGCTGATTTGGTGAGACGATCAACTATTACCCAAATAGTATCAAAACCACTTGCAGTCCTTGGCAATTTAGTGATGAAATCCATGGTAATGTTTTCCCATTTCCATTCCGGGATTTCGGGTTGTTGAAGTAGACCTGATGGTTTCTGATGCTCAGCTTTGACCTTAGAACACGTCAAACATTCTCCTACGTATTTAGCAACATCGGCTTTCATACCCGGCCACCAAAAATGTTTCTTGAGATCCTTGTACATCTTCCCCGTTCCAGGATGTATTGAGTATCTGGTTTTATGAGCTTCTCTAAGTACCATTTCTCTCATATCTCCAAATTTTGGTACCCAAATCCTTTCAGCCCTATACCGGGTTCCGTCTTCCCGAATATTAAGATGCTTCTCCGATCCTTTGGGTATTTCATCCTTTAAATTTCCCTCTTTTAAAACTCCTTGTTGCGCCTCCTTTATTTGAGTAGTAATGTTATTATGAATCATTATATTCATAGATTTTACTCGAATGGGTTCTCTATCCTTCCTGCTCAAGGCATCGGCTACCACATTTGCCTTCCCCGGGTGGTAACGAATCTCAAAATCGTAATCATTCAATAATTCAATCCACCTACGCTGCCTCATATTCAGTTGTTTCTGATTAAATATGTGTTGAAGACTTTTGTGGTCGGTATATATAATACTTTTGACCCCATATAAGTAGTGCCTCCAAGTCTTTAATGCAAAAACAACCGCGCCTAATTCTAAATCATGCGTCGTATAATTTTGTTCGTGAATCTTCAATTGTCTAGACGCATAAGCAATCACCTTCGTTCGTTGCATTAATACACAACCGAGACCTTGCTTTGATGCATCACAATAAATCACAAAATCATCATTCCCTTCAGGCAATGACAATATAGGTGCCGTAGTTAGCTTTTTCTTCAATAACTGAAACGCTTTCTCTTGTTCATCATTCCATTCAAATTTCTTCCCTTTATGCGTTAATGCAGTCAAGGGTTTTGCTATTCTGGAAAAGTCTTGGATGAACCTTCTGTAGTAACCAGCTAGTCCTAAAAACTGGCGTATGTGTTTCGGAGTTTTCGGGGTTTCCCACTTTTCAACAGTTTCTATCTTTGCCGGATCCACCTTAATACCTTCTTTGTTCACTATGTGACCGAGGAATTGAACTTCTTCCAACCAAAATGCACACTTTGAAAACTTAGCGTACAATTCTTCCTTCCTCAATACTTCTAACACCTTTCTCAAATGTTCACCGTGTTCTTGGTCATTCTTTGAGTAAATAAGTATGTCATCAATGAAAACAATGACAAACTTGTCAAGGTATGGTCCACACACTCGGTTCATAAGGTCCATGAACACAGCTGGTGCATTAGTTAAACCAAACGGCATGACCATAAACTCGTAATGACCGTAACGTGTTCTGAAAGCAGTCTTTGGAATATCATCTTCTTTCACCCGCATTTGATGATACCCGGAACGTAAGTCAATCTTTGAATAAACAGACGAGCCTTGTAGTTGATCAAATAAGTCATCGATTCTCGGTAGTGGGTAGCGGTTCTTGATGGTAAGTTTGTTCAACTCTCGGTAGTCGATACACAACCTGAATGTACCATCTTTCTTCTTGACAAACAAAACAGGAGCTCCCCACGGTGATGTACTTGGTCGAATGAAACCACGCTCTAAAAGTTCTTGTAATTGGCTTTGTAGTTCTTTCATCTCGCTGGGTGCGAGTCTGTAAGGAGCACGAGCTATTGGTGCATCTCCTGGTACAAGATCTATTTGAAATTCAACGGATCGATGTGGGGGTAATCCCGGTAATTCTTTCGAAAATACATCAGGAAATTCTTTTGCGACGGGAACATCATTGATGCTCTTTTCTTCAGTTTGTACTTTCTCGACGTGTGCTAGAACAGCATAGCAACCTTTTCTTATTAGTTTTTGTGCTTTCAAATTACTAATAAGATGTAGCTTCGTGTTGCCCTTTTCTCCGTACACCATTAAGGGTTTTCCTTTTTCTCGTATAATGCGAATTGCATTTTTGTAACAAACGATCTCTGCTTTCACTTCTTTCAACCAGTCCATACCGATTATCACATCAAAACTCCCTAACTCTACTGGTATCAAATCAATCTTAAATGTTTCGCTAACCAGTTTAATTTCTCGATTCCGACATATATTATCTGCTGAAATTAATTTACCATTTGCTAATTCGAGTAAAAATTTACTATCCAAAGGCGTCAATGGACAACTTAATTTAGCACAAAAATCTCTACTCATATAGCTTCTATCCGCACCCGAATCAAATAAAACGTAAGCAGATTTATTGTCAATAAGAAACGTACCCGTAACAAGCTCCGGGTCTTCCTGTGCCTCTACCGCATTAATATTGAAAACTCTTCCACGGCCTTGTCCATTCGTGTTCTCCTGGTTCGGGCAATTTCTAATAATGTGGCCTGGTTTTCCACATTTATAACAAACTACATTGGCATAACTTGCTCCGACACTACTTGCTCCGCCATTACTCGTTCCGACACCATTTGTTCCTTTCGTTCTATTAACCCCTGGTCCGTAGACCTCACACTTCGCCGCGCTATGACCATTTCTTTTACACTTGTTGCAAAATTTGGTGCAGAACCCCGAGTGATTCTTTTCACACCTTTGGCATAGCTGCTTCTGATTGTTGTTGTTGTTGCGGTTATTATTGTTGTTGGGATGATTGTTGTAGTTGCTGTTGTTGTTGTTGTTGTTGTTGTTGTTGGGCCGTTTGTTGTAGTTGCGATTGATGTTGCGATTGTTGGGATAATTGTTGCGATTATTGTTGTAATTGCTATTGTTGTTGTATTGGTGATTCTTATCACCGTTTTCCTCCCACTTTCTTTTGACTTGCTTCACATTGGCCTCTTCAGCAGTCTGTTCTTTAACTCTTTCTTCAATCTGGTTCACTAGTTTGTGAGCCATTCTACATGCCTGTTGTATGGAGGCGGGCTCGTGTGAACTTATATCTTCTTGGATTCTTTCCGGTAATCCTTTCACAAACGCGTCGATCTTCTCTTCCTCATCTTCGAATGCTCCCGGACACAATAGGCACAATTCTGTGAATCGTCTTTCGTACGTGGTAATATCAAATCCTTGGGTTCGTAACCCTCTAAGTTCTGTCTTGAGCTTATTGACCTCGGTTCTGGGACGGTACTTCTCGTTCATCAAGTGCTTGAATGCTGACCACGGTAGTGCGTACGCATCATCTTGTCCCACTTGCTCTAGATAGGTATTCCACCATGTTAACGCAGAACCTGTGAAGGTATGCGTAGCGTACTTCACTTTGTCCTCTTCAGTACACTTACTTATGGCAAACACAGATTCAACCTTCTCGGTCCACCGTTTCAATCCGATCGGTCCTTCGGTTCCATCAAATTCCAAAGGTTTGCAGGCAGTGAATTCTTTGTAGGTGCATCCTACACGATTTCCTGTACTGCTAGATCCAAGGTTATTGTTGGTATGTAGCGCAGCCTGTACTGCGGCTATGTTTGAAGCTAGAAAAGTACGGAATTCCTCTTCATTCATATTCACGGTGTGTCGAGTAGTCGGTGCCATTTCCTTCAAAATAGTTAAATGGAACAAGTTAATCATACAGAATATTAAGAGTAGTTAATAGTATTTCGTAGCATAATATGAACTCATTTATAAAAGCTTTTTCTTCATATTAGCGTTTTATAAGTTTAAATTCGGGTAGTACCTACCCGTTAAGTTCATACTTAGTAGCTAATATACAATTCAACTACTACAATTCTATATGAAAAACTGATTATAATAATATTTCGCGTTCAAACTTTTATACAATATTTTACAAACTTACAATACCGCTTATTTTACATAAAGCATGAAATATAGCACACAATAACTTTGATACAAGATAGTTGTGAAGACAATTCTAGCTAGTACACAAGTCGTTCAGCAAAGGCAATAAAGACACGTAATTCATACGTCCAGAAACAAGTCATGCATTCTGGTTTTACTAGGACTACTTCCCATCCTTGGTCTTGTGCAACATAACCGTTATGGCCGTTGATAAGACAGCGTGTTGTAACGTCATCAAAGGGACGAGGGTTACGTAATGTCCAACAGTCCCGTAACAATCTAAAAACCTCATTTCTTACCCCAATTACCGACTCAGTCACTTGTGGGAACGTTTTGTTTAATAGTTGTAGCCCGATGTTCTTGTTCTCACTTTGGTGAGAAGCGAACATTACTAATCCGTAAGCATAACATGCTTCTTTATGTTGCATGTTAGCCGCTTTTTCTAAATCACGAAGTCCAATATTCGGATATATTGAGTCAAAATAATTTCTTAACCCGTTGCGCAAAATAGCATTTGGGTTCCCCGCAATATATGCGTCAAAGTAAACACATCGTAACTTATGGGTTTCCCAATGTGATATCCCCCATCTTTCAAACGAAAGTCTCTTATAAACCAAGACATTCTTGGAACGTTCTTCGAATGTCTTACAAACTGATCTCGCCTTAAATAGTTGTGCCGAAGAATTCTGGCCGACTCTAGACAAGATTTCATCAATCATGTCTCCGGGTAGGTCTCTTAAAATATTGGGTTGTCTATCCATTTTGTGTTTTTAAACTGTAAAATAGACAAGAGTTAGATTCATAAAAAAAAATACTTATTAATACAAGCAATTTTTACATATATCATAAAGCATAAGAACACTATATTCCATATATTACACCACACGAATACAACTATCTTATTCCGACTCGCTTGTTTCTTCTTCTTCGGTTTTGGTTCGTTTTGCCAAGTTTCTAGGGATATATGATGTTCCCCTAATACTAGCCGTCGTTGTCCACATTGGTTTAGAAAAACCTGGTGGTTTAGAGGTTCCCGGGTCATTGTTACAAATTAAGGACTTCGGGGGTTGACGATACATATAAAGTTCATCGGGGTTGGAATTAGATTTCTCTATTTTTATGCCCTTTCCCTTATTATTTTCTTTTGCCTTTTTAAATTCAGTTGGGGTAATTTCTATAACATCATCGGAATTCTCGTCGGAATCCGATTCATCGGAGAATTGGTAATCCTCCCAATATTTTGCTTCCTTGGCGGAAACACCATTGACCATAATTAACTTTGGTCGGTTGGTTGAGGATTTTCTTTTACTTAACCGTTTTATTATTTCCCCCACCGGTTCTATTTCTTCATCCGGTTCCGATTCTTCTTCCGGTTCCGATTCTTCTTCCGGTTCCGACTCTTCTTCCGGTTCCTCTTCGGGAACTTGTGAATCAGTCCACAAATCATTCCAATTTACATTTGACTCTTCATTATTATTAGGTGAGTCAATGGGACTTGTTCTAGAGGTAGACATCTATCACATAATATCAAACACGTTAAGAGATTAATATATCACATAATATTCATATGTTAAAAATTTATAGTTTCCAACAAAAATGTTAAGCAATCATTTTTAAAGAAAACACGGTCGAAGTCCAGACTCACTAATGCATCCTAACAAACTCGATAAGACACACTAATGCAAATTTTCTGGTTCTCTAAGACCAACGCTCGGATACCAACTAAAATGTCCCGTTCTTATTGATTAAAAACGTTCCATATTAATTGATTTCGTTGCGAGGTTTTGACCTCTATATGAGACGTTTTTTCAAAGACTGCATTCATTTTTAAACAAACCATAACCTTTATTTCATCAATAAAGGTTTAAAAAGCTTTACGTAGATTATCAAATAATGATAATCTAAAATATCCTGTTTACACACGACCATTACATAATGGTTTACAATACAAATATGTTACAACAAAATAAGTTTCTTGAATGCAGTTTTTACACAATATCATACAAGCATGGACTCCAAATCTTGTCCTTATTTAAGTATGCGACAGCGGAAGCTCTTAATAATCACCTGAGAATAAACATGCTTAAAACGTCAACAAAAATGTTGGTGAGTTATAGGTTTAACCTATATATATCAAATCGTAACAATAGACCACAAGATTTCATATTTCAATACACATCCCATACATAGAGATAAAAATCATTCATATGGTGAACACCTGGTAACCGACAATAACAAGATGCATATATAAGAATATCCCCATCATTCCGGGACACCCTTCGGATATGATATAAATTTCGAAGTACTAAAGCATCCGGTACTTTGGATGGGGTTTGTTAGGCCCAATAGATCTATCTTTAGGATTCGCGTCAATTAGGGTGTCTGTTCCCTAATTCTTAGATTACCAGACTTAATAAAAAGGGGCATATTCGATTTCGATAATTCAACCATAGAATGTAGTTTCACGTACTTGTGTCTATTTTGTAAATCATTTATAAAACCTGCATGTATTCTCATCCCAAAAATATTAGATTTTAAAAGTGGGACTATAACTCACTTTCACAGATTTTTACTTCGTCGGGAAGTAAGACTTGGCCACTGGTTGATTCACGAACCTATAACAATATATACATATATATCAAAGTATGTTCAAAATATATTTACAACACTTTTAATATATTTTGATGTTTTAAGTTTATTAAGTCAGCTGTCCTCGTTAGTAACCTACAACTAGTTGTCCACAGTTAGATGTACAGAAATAAATCGATAAATATTATCTTGAATCAATCCACGACCCAGTGTATACGTATCTCAGTATTGATCACAACTCAAACTATATATATTTTGGAATCAACCTCAACCCTGTATAGCTAACTCCAACATTCACATATAGAGTGTCTATGGTTGTTCCGAAATATATATAGATGTGTCGACATGATAGGTCGAAACATTGTATACGTGTCTATGGTATCTCAAGATTACATAATATATAATACAAGTTGATTAAGTTATGGTTGGAATAGATTTGTTACCAATTTTCACGTAGCTAAAATGAGAAAAATTATCCAATCTTGTTTTACCCATAACTTCTTCATTTTAAATCCGTTTTGAGTGAATCAAATTGCTATGGTTTCATATTGAACTCTATTTTATGAATCTAAACCAAAAAAGTATAGGTTTCTAGTCAGAAAAATAAGTTACAAGTCGTTTTTGTAAAGGTAGTCATTTCAGTCGAAAGAACGACGTCTAGATGACCATTTTAGAAAACATACTTCCACTTTGAGTTTAACCATAATTTGTGGATATAGTTTCATGTTCATAATAAAAATCATTTTCTCAGAATAACAACTTTTAAATCAAAGTTTATCATAGTTTTTAATTAACTAACCCAAAACAGCCCGCGGTGTTACTACGACGGCGTAAATCCAGTTTTACGGTGTTTTTCGTGTTTCCAGGTTTTAAATCATTAAGTTAGTATATCATATAGATATAGAACATGTGTTTAGTTGATTTTAAAAGTCAAGTTAGAAGGATTAACTTTTGTTTGCGAACAAGTTTAGAATTAACTAAACTATGTTCTAGTGATTACAAGTTTAAACCTTCGAATAAGATAGCTTTATATGTATGAATCGAATGATGTTATGAACATCATTACTACCTTAAGTTCCTTGGATGAACTTACTGGAAAAGAGAAAAATGGATCTAGCTTCAATGGATCCTTGGATGGCTCAAAGTTCTTGAAGCAAAATCATGACACGAAAACAAGTTCAAGTAAGATCATCACTTGAAATAAGATTGTTATAGTTATAGAAATTGAACCAAAGTTTGAATATGATTATTACCTTGTATTAGAATGATAACCTACTGTAAGAAACAAAGATTTCTTGAGGTTGGATGATCACCTTACAAGATTGGAAGTGAGCTAGCAAACTTGAAAGTATTCTTGATTTTATGAAACTAGAACTTTTGGAATTTATGAAGAACACTTAGAACTTGAAGATAGAACTTGAGAGAGTTCAATTAGATGAAGAAAATTGAAGAATGAAAGTGTTTGTAGGTGTTTTTGGTCGTTGGTGTATGGATTAGATATAAAGGATATGTAATTTTGTTTTCATGTAAATAAGTCATGAATGATTACTCATATTTTTGTAATCTTATGAGATATTTCATGCTAGTTGCCAAATGATGGTTCCCACATGTGTTAGGTGACTCACATGGGCTGCTAAGAGCTGATCATTGGAGTGTATATACCAATAGTACATACATCTAAAAGCTGTGTATTGTACGAGTACGAATACGGGTGCATACGAGTAGAATTGTTGATGAAACTGAACGAGAATGTAATTGTAAGCATTTTTGTTAAGTAGAAGTATTTTGATAAGTGTATTGAAGTCTTTCAAAAGTGTATAAATACATATTAAAACACTACATGTATATACATTTTAACTGAGTCGTTAAGTCATCGTTAGTCGTTACATGTAAGTGTTGTTTTGAAACCTTTAGGTTAACGATCTTGTTAAATGTTGTTAACCCAATGTTTATAATAACAAAAGATATTTTAAATTATTATATTATCATGATATTATGATGTACGAATATCTCTTAATATGATATATATACATTAAATGTCGTTACAACGATAAACGTTACATATATGTCTCGTTTCAAAATCATTAAGTTAGTAGTCTTGTTTTTACATATGTAGTTCATTGTTAATATAATTAATGATATGTTTACTTATCATAATATCATGTTAACTATATATATAACCATATATATGTCATCATATAGTTTTTTTACAAGTTTTAACGTTCGTGAATCACCGGTCAACTTGGGTGGTCAATTGTCTATATGAAACCTATTTCAATTAATCAAGTCTTAACAAGTTTGATTGCTTAACATGTTGGAAACATTTAATCATGTAAACATCAATCTCAATTAATATATATAAACATGGAAAAGTTCGGGTCACTACAGTCCCGGAATGATGGGGATATTCTTATATATGCATCTTGTTAATGTCGGTTACCAGGTGTTCACCATATGAATGATTTTTATCTCTATGTATGGGATGTGTATTGAAATATGAAATCTTGTGGTCTATTATTATGATTTGATATATATAGGTTAAACCTATAACTCACCAACATTTTTGTTGACGTTTTAAGCATGTTTATTCTCAGGTGATTATTAAGAGCTTCCGCTGTCGCATACTTAAATAAGGACGAGATTTGGAGTCCATGCTTGTATGATATTGTGTAAAAACTGCATTCAAGAAACTTATTTTGTTGTAACATATTTGTATTGTAAACCATTATGTAATGGTTGTGTGTAAACAGGATATTTTAGATTATCATTATTTGATAATCTACGTAAAGATTTTTAAACCTTTATTGATGAAATAAAGGTTATGGTTTGTTTTAAAATGAATGCAGTCTTTGAAAAACGTCTCATATAGAGGTCAAAACCTCGCAACGAAATCAATTAATATGGAACGTTTTTAATCAATAAGAACGGGACATTTCAGTTGGTATCCGAGCGTTGGTCTTAGAGAACCAGAATTTTGCATTAGTGTGTCTTATCGAGTTTGTTAGGATGCATTAGTGAGTCTGGACTTCGACCGTGTTTACTTGAAAAATGATTGCTTAACAAATTTTGTTGGAAACTATATATTTTTAACATGTAAATATTATGTGATATATTAATCTCTTAACGTGTTTGATATTATGTTATAGATGTCTACCTCTAGAACAAGTCCCATTGACTCACCTAATAATAATGAAGAGTCAAATATAAATTGGAATGATACGTGGACTGATTCACAAGTTCCCGAAGAGGAACCGGAAGAAGAGTCGGAACCGGAAGAAGAATCAGAACCGGAAGAAGAATCAGAACCGGATGAAGAAATAGAACCGGTGGGGGAAATAATAAAACGGTTAAGTAAAAGAAAATCCTCAACCAACCGACCAAGGTTAATTATGTTCAATGGTGTTTCCGCCAAGGAAGCAAAATATTGGGAGGATTACCAATTCTCCGATGAATCGGATTCCGACGAGAATTCCGATGATGTTATAGAAATTACCCCAACTGAATTTAAAAAGGCAAAAGAAAATAATAAGGGAAAGGACATAAAAATAGAGAAATCTAATTCCAACCCCGATGAACTTTATATGTATCGTCAACCCCCGAAGTCCTTAAGTTGTAACAATGACCAAGGAACCTCTAAACCACCAGGTTTTTCTAAACCAATGTGGAAAACGACGGTTCGTATTAGGGAAACATCATATATCCCTAGAAACTTGGCAAAACGAACCAAAACCGAAGAAGAAGAAACAAGCAAGTGGGAATAAGATAGTTGTATTAGTGTGGTGTAATATATGTAATATAGTGTGCTTATGCTTTATGATATATGTAAAAATTGCTTGTATTAATAAGTATTTTTTTTTTTATGAATCTAACTCTTGTCTATTTTACAGTATAAAAACACAAAATGGATAGACAACCCAATATTTTAAGAGACCTACCCGGAGACATGATTGATGAAATCTTGTCTAGAGTCGGTCAGAATTCTTCGGCACAACTATTTAAGGCGAGATCAGTTTGTAAGACATTCGAAGAATGTTCCAAGAATGCCTTGGTTTATAAAAGGCTTTCGTTTGAAAGATGGGGGATATCACATTGGGAAATCCATAAGTTACGATGTGTTTACTTTGACGCATATATTGCGGGGAACCCAAATGCTATTTTACGCAATGGGTTAAGAAATTATTTTGACTCAATATATCCGAATATTGAACTTCGTGATTTAGAAAAAGCGGCTAACATGCAACAAAAAGAAGCATGTTATGCTTACGGATTAGTAATGTTCGCTTCTCACCAAAGTGAGAACAAGAACATCGGGCTACAACTATTAAACAAAACGTTTCCACAAGTGACGGAGTCGGTAATTGGGGTAAGAAATGAGGTTTTTAGATTGTTACGGGACTGTTAGACATTATGTAACCCTCGTCCCTTTGACGACGTTACAACGCGCTGTCTTATCAACGGCCATAACGGTTATGTTCCACAAGACCAAGGATGGGAAGTAATCCTAGTAAAACCAGAATGCATGACTTGTTTCTGGACGTATGAATTATGTGTCTTTATTACCTTTGCTGAACGACTTGTGTACTAGCTAGAATTATCTTCACAACCATCTTGTATCAAATTTATTGTGTGCTATATTTCATGCTATATGTAAAATAAGCGGTATTGTAAGTTTGTAAAATATTGTGTAAAAGTTTGAACGCGAAATATTATTATAACCAGTTTTTCATATAGAATTGTAGTAGTTGAATTGTATATTAGCTACTAAGTATGAACTTAACGGGTAGGTACTACCCGAATTTAAACTTATAAAACGCTAATATGAAGAAAAAGCTTTTATAAATGAGTTCATATTATGCTACGAAATACTATTAACTACTCTTAATATTCTGTATGATTAACTTGTTCCATTTGACTATTTTGAAGGAAATGGCACCGACTACTCGACACACCGTGAATATGAATGAAGAGGAATTCCGTACTTTTCTAGCTTCAAACATAGCCGCAGTACAGGCTGCGCTACATACCAACAATAACCTTGGATCTAGCAGTACAGGAAATCGTGTAGGATGTACCTACAAAGAATTCACTGCCTGCAAACCTTTGGAATTTGATATAACAAAAGGACCGATCGGATTGAAATGGTGGACCGAGAAGGTCGAATCGGTGTTTGCCATAAGTAAGTGTACTGAAGAGGACAAAGTGAAGTACGCTACGCATACCTTCACAGGTTCTGCATTAACATGGTGGAATACCTATCTAGAGCAAGTGGGACAAGACGATGCGTACGCACTACCGTGGTCAGCATTCAAGCACTTGATGAACGAGAAGTACCGTCCCAGAACCGAGGTCAATAAGCTCAAGACAGAACTTAGAGGGTTACGAACCCAAGGATTTGATATTACCAGGTACGAAAGACGATTCACAGAATTGTGCCTATTGTGTCCGGGAGCATTCGAAGATGAGGAAGAGAAGATCGACGCGTTTGTGAAAGGATTACCGGAAAGAATCCAAGAAGATATAAGTTCACACGAGCCCGCCTCCATACAACAGGCATGTAGAATGGCTCACAAACTAGTGAACCAGATTGAAGAAAGAATTAAAGAACAGACTGCTGAAGAGGCCAATGTGAAGCAAGTCAAAAGAAAGTGGGAGGAAAACGGTGATAAGAATCACCAATACAACAACAACAGCAATTACAACAATAATCGCAACAATTATCCCAACAATCGCAACATCAATCGCACCTACAACAAACGGCCCAACAACAACAACAACAACAACAACAACAGCAACTACAACAATCATCCCAACAATAATAATAACCGCAACAACAACAACAATCAGAAGCAGCTATGCCAAAGGTGTGAAAAGTATCACTCGGGGTTCTGCACCAAATTTTGCAACAAGTGTAAAAGAAATGGTCATAGCGCGGCGAAGTGTGAGGTCTACGGACCAGGGGTTAATAGAACGAAAGGAACAAATGGTGTCGGAACGAGTAATGGTGGAGCAAGTAGTGTCGGAGCAAGTTATGCCAATGTAGTTTGTTAAAAATGTGGAAAACCGGGCCACATTATTAGAAATTGCCCGAACCAGGAGAACACGAATGGACAAGGCCGCGGAATAGTTTTCAATACTAATGCGGCAGAGGCACAGGAAGACCCGGAGCTTGTTACGGGTACGTTTCTTATTGATAATAAATCTGCTTACGTTTTATTTGATTCGGGTGCGGATAGAAGCTATATGAGTAGAGATTTTTATGCTAAATTAAGTTGTCCATTGACGCCTTTGGATAGTAAATTTTTACTCGAATTAGCAAATGGTAAATTAATTTCAGCAGATAATATATGTCGGAATCGAGAAATTAAACTGGTTAGCGAAACATTTAAGATTGATTTGATACCAGTAGAGTTAGGGAGTTTTGATGTGATAATCGGTATGGACTGGTTGAAAGAAGTGAAAGCAGAGATCGTTTGTTACAAAAATGCAATTCGCATTATACGAGAAAAAGGAAAACCCTTAATGGTGTACGGAGAAAAGGGCAACACGAAGCTACATCTTATTAGTAATTTGAAGGCACAAAAACTAATAAGAAAAGGTTGCTATGCTGTTCTAGCACACGTCGAGAAAGTACAAACTGAAGAAAAGAGCATCAATGATGTTCCCATTGCAAAAGAATTTCCCGATGTATTTCCGAAAGAATTACCGGGATTACCCCCACATCGATCCGTTGAATTTCAAATAGATCTTGTACCAGGAGCTGCACCAATAGCTCGTGCTCCTTACAGACTCGCACCCAGTGAGATGAAAGAACTGCAAAGCCAATTACAAGAACTTTTAGAGCGTGGTTTCATTCGACGAAGCACATCACCGTGGGGAGCTCCTGTTTTGTTTGTCAAGAAGAAAGATGGTACATTCAGGTTGTGTATCGGCTACCGAGAGTTGAACAAACTTACCATCAAGAACCGCTACCCACTACCGAGAATCGACGACTTATTTGATCAACTACAAGGCTCGTCTGTTTATTCAAAGATTGAATTACGTTCCGGGTATCATCAAATGCGGGTGAAAGAAGATGATATTCCAAAGACTGCTTTCAGAACACGTTACGGTCATTACGAGTTTATGGTCATGCCGTTTGGTTTAACTAATGCACCAGCTGTGTTCATGGACCTTATGAACCGAGTGTGTGGACCATACCTTGACAAGTTTGTCATTGTTTTCATTGATGACATACTTATTTACTCAAAGAATGACCAAGAACACGGTGAACATTTGAGAAAGGTGTTAGAAGTATTGAGGAAAGAAGAATTGTACGCTAAGTTTTCAAAGTGTGCATTTTGGTTGGAAGAAGTTCAATTCCTCGGTCACATAGTGAACAAAGAAGGTATTAAGGTGGATCCGGCAAAGATAGAAACTGTTGAAAAGTGGGAAACCCCGAAAACTCCGAAACACATACGCCAGTTTTTAGGACTAGCTGGTTACTACAGAAGGTTCATCCAAGACTTTTTCAGAATAGCAAAACCCTTGACTGCATTAACGCATAAAGGGAAGAAATTTGAATGGAATGATGAACAAGAGAAAGCGTTTCAGTTATTAAAGAAAAAGCTAACTACGGCACCTATATTGTCATTGCCTGAAGGGAATGATGATTTTGTGATTTATTGTGACGCATCAAAGCACGGTCTCGGTTGTGTATTAATGCAACGAACGAAGGTGATTGCTTATGCGTCTAGACAATTGAAGATTCACGAACAAAATTATACGATGCATGATTTGGAATTAGGCGCGGTTGTTTTTGCATTAAAGACTTGGAGGCACTACTTATATGGGGTCAAAAGTATTATATATACCGACCACAAAAGTCTTCAACACATATTTAATCAGAAACAACTGAATATGAGGCAGCGTAGGTGGATTGAATTATTGAATGATTACGACTTTGAGATTCGTTACCACCCGGGAAAGCAAATGTGGTAGCCGATGCATTGAGCAGGAAGGACAGAAAACCCATTCGAGTAAAATCTATGAATATAATGATTCATAATAACCTTACTACTCAAATAAAGGAGGCGCAACAAGGACTTTTAAAAGAGGGAAATTTAAAGGATGAAATACCCAAAGGATCGGAGAAGCATCTTAATATTCGGGAAGACGGAACCCGGTATAGGGCTGAAAGGATTTGGGTACCAAAATTTGGAGATATGAGAGAAATGGTACTTAGAGAAGCTCATAAAACCAGATACTCAATACATCCTGGAACGGGGAAGATGTACAAGGATCTCAAGAAACATTTTTGGTGGCCGGGTATGAAAGCCGATGTTGCTAAATACGTAGGAGAATGTTTGACGTGTTTTAAGGTCAAAGCTGAGCATCAGAAACCATCAGGTCTACTTCAACAACCCGAAATCCCGGAATGGAAATGGGAAAACATTACCATGGATTTCATCACTAAATTGCCAAGGACTGCAAGTGGTTTTGATACTATTTGGGTAATAGTTGATCGTCTCACCAAAACAGCACACTTCTTGCCAATAAGAGAAGATGACAAGATGGAGAAGTTAGCACGACTGTATTTGAAGGAAGTCGTCTCCAGACATGGAATACCAATCTCTATTATCTCTGATAGGGATGGCAGATTTATTTCAAGATTCTGGCTGACATTACAGCAAGCATTAGGAACTCGTCTAGACATGAGTATTGCCTATCATCCACAAACTGATGGGCAGAGTGAAAGGACAATACAAACGCTTGAAGACATGCTACGAGCATGTGTTATTGATTTCGGAAACAGTTGGGATCGACATCTACCATTAGCAGAATTTTCCTACAACAACAGCTACCATTCAAGCATTGAGATGGCGCCGTTTGAAGCACTTTATGGTAGAAAGTGCAGGTCTCCGATTTGTTGGAGTGAAGTGGGGGATAGACAGATTACGGGTCCGGAGATTATACAAGAAACTACCGAGAAGATCATCCAAATTCAACAACGGTTGAAAACCGCCCAAAGTCAACAAAAGAGCTACGCTGACATTAAAAGAAAAGATATAGAATTTGAAATTGGAGAGATGGTCATGCTTAAAGTTGCACCTTGGAAAGGCGTTGTTCGATTTGGTAAACGAGGGAAATTAAATCCAAGGTATATTGGACCATTCAAGATTATTGATCATGTCGGACCAGTAGCTTACCGACTTGAGTTACCTCAACAACTCGCGGCTGTACATAACACTTTCCACTTCTCGAATTTGAAGAAATGTTTTGCTAAAGAAGAATATAAAGCCCGATAACAACCCCGAAATTACAAACCGTGTATATAAATGCGTATAGCAATATAAAGACACGGGAGAATGAAAAACACAATAACCCCAAGGTAATGGTAGAAGAAAATAACTTCCTCCGGTGGTAGATGAAAAAGAAGAATGACAGATATGAAAGTTAAAAGTATATCAAGAATCAATATTGGATGAAGCATATTAACGAATGCTTTAAAGTATGAATTGGGGAGAAAGACTAGAAGGTGTGAGCTGTGGAAATAAAGAAACGAAGGGGGTGGAATTATAGTAAAATATCATACAGAGAAATCGAGACAGATTATTGTAGTGACCCGAACTTTTCCATGTTTATATATATTAATTGAGATTGATATTTACATGATTAAATGTTTCCAACATGTTAAGCAATCAAACTTGTTAAGACTTGATTAATTGAAATATGTTTCATATAGACAATTGACCACCCAAGTTGACCGGTGATTCACGAACGTTAAAACTTGTAAAAACTATATGATGACATATATATGGATATATATATATAGTTAACATGATACTATGATAAGTAAACATATCATTAAGTATATTAACAATGAACTACATATGTAAAAACAAGACTACTAACTTAATGATTTTTAAACGAGACATATATGTAACGATTATCGTTGTAAAGAAATTTAATGGATATATATCATATTAAGAGATATTCATACATGATAATATCATGATAATATAATAATTTAAAATCTCATTTGATATTATAAACATTGGGTTAACAACATTTAACAATATCGTTAACCTAAAGGTTTCAAAACAACACTTACATGTAACGACTAACGATAACTTAACGACTCAGTTAAAATGTATATACATGTAGTGTTTTAATATGTATTTATACACTTTTGAAAGACTTCAATACACTTATCAAAATACTTCTACTTAACAAAAATTCTTACAATTACATCCTCGTTCAGTTTCATCAACAATTTTACTCGTATGCACCCGTATTCGTACTCGTACAATACACAGCTTTTAGATGTATGTACTATTGGTATATACACTCCAATGATCAGCTCTTAGCAGCCCATGTGAGTCACCTAACACATGTGGGAACCATCATTTGGCAACTAGCATGAAATATCTCATAAAATTACAAAAATATGAGTAATCATTCATGACTTATTTACATGAAAACAAAATTACATATCCTTTATATCTAATCCAAACACCAACGACCAAAAACACCTAAAAAAACTTTCATTCTTCAATTTTCTTCATCTAATTGATCTCTCTCAAGTTCTATCTTCAAGTTCTAAGTGTTCTTCATATATTTTACAAGTTCTAGTTACATAAAATCAAGAATACTTTCAAGTTTGCTAGCTCAATTCCAATCTTGTAAGGTGATCATCCAACCTCAAGAAATCTTTGTTTCTTATAGTAGGTTATCATTCTAATACAAGGTAATAATCATATTCAAACTTTGGTTCAATTTCTATAACTATAACAATCTTATTTCAAGTGATGATCTTACTTGAACTTGTTTTCGTGTCATGATTCTGCTTCAAGAACTTCGAGCCATCCAAGGATCCGTTGAACCTAGATTCATTTTTCTCTTTTCCAGTAGGTTTATCCAAGGAACTTAAGGTAGTAATGATGTTCATAACATCATTCGATTCATACATATAAAGCTATCTTATTCGAAGGTTTAAACTTGTAATCACTAGAACAAAGTTTAGTTAATTCTAAACTTGTTCGCAAACAAAAGTTAATCCTTCTAACTTGACTTTTAAAATCAACTAAACACATGTTCTATATCTATATGATATGCTAACTTAATGATTTAAAACCTGGAAACACGAAAAACACCGTAAAACCGGATTTACGCCGTCGTAGAAACACCGCGGGCTGTTTTGGGTTAGTTAATTAAAAACTATGATAAACTTTGATTTAAAAGTTGTTATTCTGAGAAAATGATTTTTATTATGAACATGAAACTATATCCAAAAATTATGGTTAAACTCAAAGTGGAAGTATGTTTTCTAAAATGGTCATCTAGACGTCGTTCTTTCGACTGAAATGACTACCTTTACAAAAACGACTTGTAACTTATTTTTCCGACTATAAGCCTATACTTTTTCTGTTTAGATTCATAAAATAGAGTTCAATATGAAACCATAGCAATTTGATTCACTCAAAACGGATTTAAAATGAAGAAGTTATGGGTAAAACAAGATTGGATAATTTTTCTCATTTTAGCTACGTGAAAATTGATAACAAATCTATTCCAACCATAACTTAATCAACTTGTATTGTATATTATATAATCTTGAGATACCATAGACACGTATACAATGTTTCGACCTATCATGTCGACACATCTATATATATTTCGGAACAACCATAGACACTCTATATGTGAATGTTGGAGTTAGCTATACAGGGTTGAGGTTGATTCCAAAATATATATAGTTTGAGTTGTGATCAATACTGAGATACGTATACACTGGGTCGTGGATTGATTCAAGATAATATTTATCGATTTATTTCTGTACATCTAACTGTGGACAACTAGTTGTAGGTTACTAACGAGGACATCTGACTTAATAAACTTAAAACATCAAAATATATTAAAAGTGTTGTAAATATATTTTGAACATACTTTGATATATATGTATATATTGTTATAGGTTCGTGAATCAACCAGTGGCCAAGTCTTACTTCCCGACGAAGTAAAAATCTGTGAAAGTGAGTTATAGTCCCACTTTTAAAATCTAATATTTTTGGGATGAGAATACATGCAGGTTTTATAAATGATTTACAAAATAGACACAAGTACGTGAAACTACATTCTATGGTTGAATTATCGAAATCGAATATGCCCCTTTTTATTAAGTCTGGTAATCTAAGAATTAGGGAACAGACACCCTAATTGACGCGAATCCTAAAGATAGATCTATTGGGCTTAACAAACCCCATCCAAAGTACCGGATGCTTTAGTACTTCGAAATTTATATCATATCCGAAGGGTGTCCCGGAATGATGGGGATATTCTTATATATGCATCTTGTTAATGTCGGTTACCAGGTGTTCACCATATGAATGATTTTTATCTCTATGTATGGGATGTGTATTGAAATATGAAATCTTGTGGTCTATTATTATGATTTGATATATATAGGTTAAACCTATAACTCACCAACATTTTTGTTGACGTTTTAAGCATGTTTATTCTCAGGTGATTATTAAGAGCTTCCGCTGTCGCATACTTAAATAAGGACGAGATTTGGAGTCCATGCTTGTATGATATTTTGTAAAAACTGCATTCAAGAAACTTATTTTGTTGTAACATATTTGTATTGTAAACCATTATGTAATGGTTGTGTGTAAACGGGATATTTTAGATTATCATTATTTGATAATCTACGTAAAGATTTTTAAACCTTTATTAATGAAATAAAGGTTATGGTTTGTTTTAAAATGAATGCAGTCTTTGAAAAACGTCTCATATAGAGGTCAAAACCTCGCAACGAAATCAATTAATATGGAACGTTTTTAATCAATAAGAACGGGACATTTCAATTATCGCATTTAATCAAAGAAGATCCTGATTTCCTTAATTGCCGAAGAACCAAATCTTATTGCAAAGATTTTCTTTAAATCCCATGAATTCTGGAAATCAATCATAACTACGTCATCGGTTTAAACGAATATACGTTTACTCATTTCACTCTCTTGCGATAGCTTTACTTATACTCTTCGCGTAATCAAATTGTTTTATCTATATTACTCAATGATGATAAAACTCTATTTATCAACTCATATTCGTCATGAAAACATTTTTATGGTTAGCCATAACGACCTCTATCAAATTTTGGGGACGAAATTTCTTTAACGGGTAGGTACTGTGACGACCCGGAAATTTTCGACTAAATTTAAGCTTTATCTTTATATTTTTCTGACACGATAAGCAGAATTTGTAATGTTGAATCTCAAAAAGTTTGGAACTACATTCATGTAATCAATTACCCTTTGACCGTGTTCGACGATTCATGAACAATTATGTGTATATAGATATGTATATATAATATATAATATTAGCTGAAAACATTAAGAAAGTATTAGATATATGATACTTTAATAAACATATTTGTTTCGATATATTTATCGACAGAATTAAGAGATAATATCAAATGATTGAATTATCAGATACATTGTGATATGATTACGGGCCTATGTTATGAGGTCCACTGTGATTTAAGAAATCTATTTTTTTTTTGACAACTCATTACTTAACCAGTATGATAAAGATAACGATATTTATATTTTATTTTATTAAATATATATATATATATATAACGATTTAAATTAATATTATATATATTTTTATACGCGTATTATACGTACATAGTTTTATACTTTTACTATACTTTAACTTTATCTTTACTTTACTTTTACTTTACTTTAACTTTAATAATTCATACTTTAATAATTCACTTTAATAATGCATACTTTAATAATTCACTTTAATAATTCATACTTTAATAATTCACTTTAATAATTTATACTTTAATAATTCACTTTAATAATTCATACTTTAATAATTCACTTTAATAATTCATACTTTAATAATTCACTTTAATAATTCATACTTTAATAATTCACTTTAATAATTCATACTTTAATAATTCACTTTAATAATTTAAAAATATATTATAAATAGAATTCAATAGGTTTCATTATTTCATAGAAACTTGAAAATATATTTCTCTAAACTCTCTCAATCGAATTACATATATATATATATTTACTTAGTATTATTTCAAGATATTATTAGTATACATAAAATACTACGACGGAGTTATATTCAGACGATTTCAAAATAAGTTTTCAAATGGGATAGAGCTAAGGAAATTATGGGTTATAGCTATGAAGGTTATGGGTATTGATCGAGGGTATTACTCGTGAGGTCAACCTAAAGTTTATCATTTTCATTGTGTCTACGTACTTTCCTACAATATTGAATCACAATATTGATACGTGAGCATTCATATCTTATCTTTTATATATTAATAGTGTATCCCTGGCTAGTGCTCGAGTATATATGATTATGCATGTTTGTATGCTTAGTTTCGTCGTTAAATAGTTTATGATAAATCACGAATTTGATACATATGCTACTGAGATAAGTTATATGATATGCATGTCGTTGAAAATCTGAAGAAAAAATTAATAACTTTTCATTTAGAAATCGTGTGGTTTCGATGAACGGATTAAAAGATATGGTCAACCGAATTATCATTAATTTTAATATTATTATTAAAACGATTATTATAACTGTTATCAGTTGATGTTATTACTAAAATTATCTTTATTACTAAAAATTAATATTTTTATTGAAACTATCATTTTATTATTTTTATCATTATTATTATTATCAATATTATTTTATCAAATAAATATGCGTACAAAGATATTTTTACCACACGTAATGTAATTACATTAATAATACATACCACTATATTTTTATGATATTAAGTGAATTTTATAAATTTTATTATTTGAGATATATAAAAGTATATTTTTATCATATATGAATTTTAATATAAATTTTTATTTATTAATAAATGACTTGTATTATTTAGTATAATAAGATCTGATAAATATATTTAAATATATAAAACTACTATATATAAGTTATATAATAAACATGTATAGATTTTGGAAGTCATTTTGGGTCAAGTTGACTTTTGTTGACTTTTATATGTCGGTCTCGAGCATTAGGATTGTGATACACTACGACTTGACCTAAATTGTTAGACAGATATTGACCAACATATAAATATATATACTTAATATAGGTTCGTGACTCCGAGACAAACACTGCACTTGTTCAGTGCCGTCATATACATAATTGCTACGAAATACAGTATTGTGAGTTTCATTTGCTCCCTTTTTATATATATTTTTGGGCTGAGAATACATGCGCTGATTTATAAATGTTTTACGAAATAGGCACAAGTACTAAAACTAATTCTATGTGGGTTTAAACCAGAAATATACCCTTAGCTTGGTAACATTAAACTACTTGTCTATGTACGGTAGGCGCGAATCCTAAAGATAGATCTATTGGGTCTGACAAACCCCATCCTGACTATGGGATGCTTTAGTACTTCGAGGTTATTTTAAACACATCTGATCTGGTGTACTTCAGAGGGTAAAACATGAACGTTAAAGCTTGTTACCGGGTGCCTACAACTTATAGAATACTTTTATACACTTGCGAGTGTACGGATATTTATAGAAACTGAAATCTTGTGGTCTATTAGTATTACGGAAATGATGGATTATGATAAACTAATGAACTCACCAACCTTTTGGTTGACACTTTAAAGCATGTTTATTCTCAGGTATTAAAGAATTCTTTCGCTGTGCATTAGCTCATTTTAAGGATATTACTTGGAGTCATTCAAGACATACTTTGAAAGACGTTGCATTCGAGTCGTTGAGTTCATCAAGATTAATATTAAGTCAATTATAGTTGGATGTAATATGAAATGGTATGCATGCCGTCAATTTTTGATGTAAAGAAAGTTTGTCTTTTAAAAACGAATGCAATGTTTGTAAAACGTATCATATAGAGGTCAAATACCTCGCGATGTAATCAACTATTGTGAATCGTTTATAATGTATATGAACGGGTCCTTTCAGCATCTAATGCACTTTTAGGACACGGAACTTAGGAATTGAGACATGAATAACCTAGTATGCCTATTAACTGTTCCGAGGAGACCTCTTAGGAGCTGTTAAGATCTAGTTAGTGCCTTTACTGTGTGACCCAAGCCTATTGCATGTTCTTGTTTGATTGTTGCCTTAGGTCTTAGTCATATCAACTGTTTAGGTATTCTTTAGGTTTCTATCTACTTTACTATCAGTATGTTAACTGTGATAATGTATAATGTTTGAACTGTTGTGATCTCACTAGTATGATGGAATGGTTGTTAGTTTTCATTTAAGGTTTTGCCAACTTAAACCGACGAATTCCTTCCGTTTGTGATCAGTGTTCAATCAACACGGCACGTTGTTATTCAGTTACCTAAACTGATAACGAGGGTTAGGATTAGAGCTTAACTCACTAAGAAACCAAGTACTTTACTGAGGCTAACCTCCGAGGTATTGTTACCTTTCAATTATACGACCAAGTGACATACTTCTCACTGCTCAAAGAGAACTCCGAGAGTTCAGAGACAAGTAGGTCTGTGTAATTGGCTCATCTAACCAGATCTACTTCATTCTAGGCATAGTCTTAACATAAGCATAATTACCTTTCCTTAACCCAATACTGATATCTTGGTCAACATTTCCCTGATCTGCATACTCCGGATATCCTTCCACTTTATTTACTTTTCTGCATTTAGGACCTTTAGCTAAAATCAACTACTGTCTTTTATCTTGGTAATTTAACTAAAAAACGATTATCCACTTGATCTTCAATTCGTTAATCAGCAAAAATACGACACTAGATTAACTTACACCTTCTACACTTTAGAAAGTAAAAGTAAATTTTGGCCCTACATTATATAAATAAACGACGACACTGTGTGCTATCGAATCGGATATCCTACGACCTAACAACACCGCATAAATAAAACCGTCCGTTAGTAGCATATCAGTACTGTTTCTCTTAGCGCCGCTGTCGGGGATCGAATATTTTGATCGAGAAAGATTTTAATCAGACAAAGTATTGTTTGGTGGTGTCTAAGAAAGACAATTATACACGGACTTGGTTGTCGAATTTCCGAACAGTCTCCAATTATATTGGAAACAAAAGGATCCTGTGAAATGTCCCGTTCTTATTGATTAAAAACGTTCCATATTAATTGATTTCGTCGCGAGATTTTGACCTCTATATGAGACATTTTTCAAAGACTGCATTCATTTTTAAAACAAACCATAACCTTTATTTCATCAATAAAGGTTTAAAAAGCATTACGTGGATTATCAAATATTGATAATCTAAAATATTCCGTTTACACACGACCATTACATAATGGTTTACAATAAAAATATGTTACATTGAAATAAATTTCTTGAATGTAGTTTTTACAGAATATCATACAAGCATGGACTTAAAAACTTGACCTTATTCTAGTAAGCAACAGCGGAAGCTCTTAATTATCACCTGAGAATAAACATGCTTTAAACGTTAACAAAAATGTTGGTTAGTTATAGGTTTAATTTATATATTTATCAAATCGTAATAATAATAATAATAGACCACAAGATTTCGTTAATAAGCATACACTCGCAAGTGTGTAAAAATCATTCATATGATGAACACCTGGTAACCGATATTAACTTTAATGCATATAGAGTATCCCCTGCATACTCGCAAGTATGTTATATACTGGCAATCGCAATCACCATTTAAATCGAAGTACTAAAGCATCCGTAACTCGGATGGGGTTTGTCAGGCCCAATAGATCTATCTTTAGGATTCGCGTCAATTAGGGTACACTAACTCTCAAATTAGTGGTGTTCCCTAATTCTTAGGCTACCAAGTTTAAAAAGGGCATATTCGGCTTCGAACCATTCAACCATATGATGTAGTTTCAATTACTTGTGTCTATTTCGTAAAACATTTATAAAACTGCATGTATTCTCATCCCAAAATATTAGATCTTTAAAAGTGGGACTATAACTCACTTTCACTGATTATCAATTCGTCGAGAATTAGACTTGGCCACGGGTTGATTCACGAACCTATATCAAATATATACATATATATCAAAGTATGATCAAAATATATTCATAACATTTTCTTTATTGCGTGTTGATGATTTAAGTTGTCCAGTTAGTAGTCCATAACTTGTCGTACATGAATAATTTAATATATATATCTTGAATCAATCCACGACCCAGTGTATACATATCTCAGTATTGATCACAACTCAAACTATATATATATTTTGGAATCAACCTCAACCCTGTATAGCTAACTCCGTCATTTGCATATAGAGTGCCTATGGTTGTTCCGCAATATATATATATAGATGGGTCGACATGATAGGTCGAAACATTGTATACGTGTCTATGGTATCTCAAGATTACATAATATACAATATAAGTTGATTAAGTTATGGTTGGAATAGATTTGTTACAATTTTTCACGTAGCTAAAATGAGTAATTTTTACCAATTTTGTTTTACCCGTCATTTCTTCGTTTCAAATCCGTTTTGAGTGATTCAAGTGGCTATGGTTTCATATTGAACTTAACTTTATGAAACTAAACAGAAAAAGTATAAGTTTATTGTCAGAAATACAAGTTAAAAGTCATTTTGTAAGAGGTAGTCATTTCCTTCGAAAGAACGACATCTTGATGACCATTTTGAAAAACATACTTTCACTTTGCGTTTAACCATGATTTTTGGATATAGTTTCATGTTCATAAGAAAAATTATTTTTCCAGAAGTATAGCTTTTAAATCAAAGTTTTTCATAGCTTTTAATTATCCAAACCAAAACAGCCCCCGGTTGTACTATGACGGCGTATGTCCGGTTTTACGGTGTTCATCGTGTTTCCAGGTTTTAAATCATTAAGTTAGCATATCATATAGATATAGAACATGTGTTTGGTTGATTTTAAAAGTTGAGTTAGAAGGATTAACTTTGTTTGCGAACAAGTTTAGAATTAACTAAACTATGTTCTACTAATTACAAATTATAATCTTCGAATAAGATAGTTTTATATATATGAATCAAATGATGTTATGAACATTATTACTACCTTAATCTTAGTAGTTAAACCTACTGGAAATGAGAAAAATGGATCTAGCTTCAAAGGATCCTTGGATGGCTTGAAAGTTCTTGAAGAAGAATCATGACACGAAAACAAATCCAAGTAAGATTTCTACTCGAAATAAGATTGTTATAGTTATAGAAATTGAATCAAAGTTTGAATATGAGTATTACCTTGAATTAGAAAGATAACCTACTGTAAGTAACAAAGGTTTCTTGATCTTGGATGATTACTTGGAATGGATTTGCAAGATTGGAAGTAAGCTAGCAAACTTGGAAGTGTTGTTGGTGTGTTCTTGAGTAGTTGTTTTATAACTTGGTTTATGTATGGATTTATGAACTAGATTGAGCTAGATTTTGATGAAGATGATGAAGAACACTTAGAACAAAGGAAGAACACTTGAGAGAAAGTTGTTTGATGCATGAAACTTGAAAAATGAAAGTGTTATGAGAGTGCATGCATTTCGTGATTCTTGCCTTATCATATAGGCTCCATTAGTTTGATTTTTAGTGTAATAATTCTAGCTAGTTACCAAATGATGGTTCCCACAAGGTTAGGTAACTCACATGGGCTACTAAGGAACAGATTTTTATGTGTATATACCAATAGTAAATACATCTAGAAGCTGTGTATTGTACGAGTTCATATACGGGTGTATACGAGTAGAATTGTTGATGAAAATGAATGAGAATGTAATTGTAAGTATTTTTGTTAACTGGAAGTACTTTGATATGTGTCTTGAAGTCTTTCAAAAGTGTTCAAATACATTTAAGTACATTACATGTATATACATTTTAATGAAGTTGTTTAGCCATCGATAGTCATTACATGTAAGTGTTGTTTTGAAACCTTTGAGTTAACGATCTCATTTAATGTTGTTAAACCATTGTTTATTATATCTAATGAGATGTTAAATTATTATATTATCATGTTAAATATAATGTAACAACATCTTAATATGATTCACATATATATTTAATAAGACGTTGTTATGACGATAATCGTTATATGTATCGTTTCGAGTTTCTTAAGTCAATAGTCTCATTTTTAGGTATATATCTCATTGTTAATATAATTAATGAGATACTTGATTATCATTATATCATGTTAAACATATATATATATATATATATATCATGTCCTATACACATTATAACGTTCGTGAATCATTGGTCAAACTAGGTGGTCAAACGTTTATGTAATTTTCTGTTTCAATTAACCAAGTCTTAACAAGTTTGATTGCTTAACATGTTGGAAACATTTAATCATGAAAATATAGTTTTCATTAAATATATAATCATAGAAAAGTTCGGAAAAGTTCGGGTCACTACAGTACCTACCCGTTAAATAAATTTCGTCCCGAAATTTTAAGCGGTTGAAGGTGTTGACTCATCTTCTGGAAATAAGTGCGAGTATTTTTTCTTCATCTGATCTTCACGTTCCCAGGTGAACTCGGGTCATCTACGAGCATTCCATCGAACCTTAACGATTGGTATTTTAATGAATTAAAGTTTTTCGTTGATTAAGATTTCGTCTAACGGAATAGTGAGATCTTCTTTAGCAAAACATTTCTTCAAATTCGAGACGTGGAAAGTGTTATGTACAGCTGTGAGTTGTTGAGGTAACTCAAGTCGGTAAGCTACTGGTCTGACACGATCAATAATCTTGAATGGCCCAATGTACCTTGGATTTAGTTTCCCCCGTTTACCAAATCGAACAACGCCTTTCCAAGGTGAAATTTTAAGCATGACCATCTCTCCAATTTCAAATTCTATATCTTTTCTTTTAAGGTTCGCGTAACTCTTTTGTCGACTTTGGGCGGCTTTCAATCGTTGTTGAATTTGAATGATTTTCTCGGTAGTTTCTTGAATAATTTCTGGACCCGTAATTTGTCTATCCCCCACTTCACTCCAAAAAATCGGAGACCTGCACTTTCTACCATAAAGTGCCTCAAACAGTGCCATCTCAATACTCGAATGATAACTGTTGTTGTAGGATAATTCTGCTAACGGTAGATGTCGATCCCAACCGTTTCCGAAATCAATAACACATGCTCGTAACATGTCTTCAAGCGTTTGTATCATCCTTTCACTCTACCCATCAGTTTGTGGATGATAGGCAGTGCTCATGTCTAGACGATTCCCTAATGCTTGTTGCAACGTTTGCCAGAACCTTGAAACAAATCTGCCATCTCAATCAGAGATAATAGAGACTGGTATTCCATGTCTGGAAACGACTTCTTTCAAGTATAATCGCGCTAACTTCTCCATTTTGTCATCTTCTCTCATTGGCAGAAAGTGTGCTGATTTGGTGAGACGATCGACTATTACCCAAATAGTATCATAACCACTTGCAGTCCTTGGCAATTTAGTAATGAAATCCATGGTAATGTTTTCCCATTTCCATTTCGGGATTTCTGGTTGCTGAAGTAGACCTGATGGTTTCTGATGTTCAGCTTTGACTTTAGAACACGTCAAACATTCTCCTACATATGTAGCAATATCGGCTTTCATACCCGGCCACCAAAAATGTTTCTTGAGATCTTTGTACATCTTCCCTGCTCCGGGATCTATTGAATATCTAGTTTTATGTGCTTCCTTGAGTACCATTTCTCTCACATCTCCAAACTTTGGTACCCAAATTCTTTCAGCCCTATATCGGGTTCCATCTTCCCGAATATTAAGATGTTTCTCCGATCCTTTTGGTATTTCATTCTTCAAATTCCCTTCTTTTACAACTCCTTGTTGCGCCTCCTTTATTTGAGTAGTAAGGATAGTATGAATAATTATATTCATAGCTTTTACTCGAATAGGTTCCTTGTCCTTTCTGCTCAAGGAATCGGCTACCACATTTGCCTTTCCCGGGTGGTAACGAATTTCAAAATCGTAGTCATTTAACAACTCAATCCACCTACGTTGTCTCATGTTTAGTTGTTTCTGATTAAATATATGTTGGAGACTTTTGTGATCGGTATATATAATACTTTTGACCCCATATAAGTAATGCCTCCATGTCTTTAATCCAAAAACAACAGCGCCCAATTTCAAATCGTGAGTCGTATAATTTTGCTCGTGAATCTTCAATTGTCTAGACGCATAAGCAATTACCTTCGTTCGTTGCATTAATACACAACCAAGACCTTGCTTTGAGGTGTCACAATATATCACAAAATCATCATTCCCTTCCGGCAATGACAATATAGGTGTCGTAGTTAACTTTTTCTTCAACAATTGAAATGCTTTCTCTTGTTCATCCTTCCATTCAAATTTCTTCCCTTTATGCGTTAATGCAGTCAAGGGTTTTGCTATTTTGGAAAAAATCTTGGATGAATCTTCTGTACTAACCGGCCAATCCTAAAAATTGGCGTATATGCTTCGGAGTTTTCAGGGTTTCCCACTTTTCAACGGTTTCAATCTTTGCCGGATCCACCTTAATACCTTCTTTGTTCACTATGTGACCGAGGAATTGAACTTCTTCCAGCCAAAATGCACACTTTGAAAACTTAGCGTATAATTTTTCTTTCCTCAATAATTCTAACACTTTTCTCACATGTTCACCGTGCTCTTGGTCATTCTTTGAGTAAAAAAGTATGTAATCGATGAAAACAATGACAAACTTGTCAAGGTATGGTCCACACACTCGGTTCATGAGGTCCATGAACACAGCTGGTGCGTTAGTCAATCCAAACGGCATGACCATAAACTCATAATGACCGTAACGCGTTCTGAAAGCAGTCTTTAGAATATCATCTTCCTTCACCCGCATTTGATGATACCCAGAACGTAAATCAATCTTTGAATAAACTGACGAGCCTTGTAGTTAATCAAATAAGTCGTCGATCCTTGGTAGTGGATAACGGTTCTTGATGGTAAGTTTGTTCAACTCTCTGTAATCGATACACAATCTGAACGAACCATCCTTGTTCTTGACAAACAACACTGGTGCTCCCCATGGTGATGTGCTTGGTCGAATGAAACCACGCTCTAAAAGTTCTTGTAATTGGCTTTGAAGTTCCTTCATTTTGCTGGGTGCGAGTTTGTATGGAGCACGAGCTATTGGTGCAGCTCCTGGTACAAGATCTATTTGAAATTCAACGGATCGATGTGGAGGTAGTCTCGGTAATTCTTTCAAAAATACGTCTGGAAATTCTTTTGCGATGGGAACATCATTGATATTCTTTTCTTAGGTTTGTACCTTCTCGACATGTGCTAGAATGGCATAGCAACCTTTTCTTATTAGTTTTTATGCCTTCAGGTTACTAATAAGATTTAACTTCGCGTTGCTCTTTTCTCCGTACACCATTAAAGGTTTTCCTTTTTCTCGTACAATGCGAATCGTATTTTTGTAACATACGACCTCTGCTCTCTCCTTTTTCATCCAGTCCATGCCAATTATTACATCAAAACTTCCTAACTCTACTGGTATTAAATTAATCTTAAACGTTTCACCAACCAGTTTAATTTCACGATTCTGACATATTTTATCTGCTGACATTAATTTACCGTTTGCTAATTCGAGTAAAAATTTATTATCCAAAGGCGTTAATGGACCACCTAATTTGGCACAAAATTCTTTACTCATATAGCTCTTATCCGCACCCGAATCAAATAAAACATATGCAGGTTTATCATCAATAAGGAACGTACCCATAACAAGCTCCGGGTCTTCTTGCGCTTCTGCCGCATTAATATTGAAAACTCTTCCACAGACTTGTCCATTAGTATTCCCCTGATTTGGACACTCATTTTTTATATGACCCGGCTTCCCACATCCATAACAAACTACAGCAGCATTATTTATTCTATCATTATTTGTTCTTTTAATTTTGTTATATTTTGGTCCGTAGACCTCACACTTCTTCTTACCATGACCATTTCTTTTACACTTGGTGCAAAATGTCGTGCAGAACTCTGGGTGATTTTCTTCACATCTTGGACATTTATTGTTCTGATTGTTGTTGCCATTGTTGTTATTGAGGTTGTTATTGTTGTTGAAACGGTTGTTGTAGTTATTGTTGTTGGGATGGTTTTTGTTGCGGTTGTTGTTGCAAAAAAAGGTACGTTTGTAGTTGTTATTTTTAGGTTGATTGTTGATACGATAGTTACCGTTGTTGTTGTATTCGTGACCCTTGTCAATGGTTTCTTCCCACTTTCTCTTGAGTTGTTTCGTGTTGACCTCATCGGCCGCTGGCTTTTTCATTCTTCCTTCGATCTGGTTTATGAGCTTATGAGCCATTCGACTTGCCTTTTGTATGGAGGCGGGCTTGTTTGAACTCACATCTTCCTGGATCCTTTCTGGTAACCCTTTCACAAACGTGTCGATCTTCTCTTCTTCATCCTCGAACGCTCTTGGACACAATAAGCACAACTCTGTGAATCTTCGTTCGTACGTGGTAATGTCAAAGCCTTGCGTTTGTAATCCTCTAAGCTCCGCCTTGAGCTTATTGACCTAGTTTCTGGGACGGTACTTTTCATTTATCAAGTGCTTGAATGCTGACCACCGTATTGCATAAGCAGCATCTTGTCCCACCTGCTCGAGGTAGGTGTTCCACCATGTTAATGCAGCACATGTGAAGGTATGCGTAGCATATTTCACTTTGTCTTCTTCAGCACACTTACTTATGGCAAACACCAATTCGACCTTTTCAGTCCACCGTTTTAATCCGATTGGACCCTCGGTTCCATCGAATTCCAGCGGTTTGCAGGCAGTGAATTCTTTGTAGGAGCATCCGCCATGAGTTCTTGTGGCGTTTGCTCCGTTACTGGATTCAGAGTTATTATTGTTATTCTGCATTACAGCCTGCACTGTGGCTATGTTCGCAGCAAGAAAGGTACAGAATTCTTCTTCGCTCATATTTATGGTGTGTCGAGTAGTTGGTGCCATTTCCTTCAAAAATAGCCAAAAGAAATGAGTTAATCATATAGAATATCAAGAATAGTCAATAGTATTTCGTAGCATAATATGAACTTATTTATAAAAGCTCTTTCTTCATATTAGCGTTTTATAATTTTTAATTCGGGTAGTACCTACCCGTTAAGTTCATACTTAGTAGCTAATATACCATTTCAACTACTACAATTCTATATGAAAAACTAATCACAAAAAAAAAAAAAAAAAAAAAAAATTCATATTCAAACTTTTATACATTATTTTGCAAACTTACAATACCGCTATTTTACATATAGCATGAAATATAACACATAAAAACTTTGATACATGGTAGTTGTGAAAACAATTCAAGTTAATGCGCTAGGCGTTCAGCAAAGGCAATAAAGACACGTAATTCATACGTCCAGAAACAAGTCATGCATTCTGGTTTTACTAAGACTACTACCCATCCTTGGTCTTGTGAAACATAACCGTTGTGACCATTAGCAAGACAACGTGTTGTAACGTCGTCAAAAGGACGAAGGTTACGTAATGTCCAACAGTCTCGTAACAACCTAAAAACCTCATTCCTTACCCCAATTACTGAATCCGTCACTTGTGGGAATATTTTATTTAATAGTTGTAATCCTATGTTCTTTTTCTCATTTTGGTGAGAAGCGAACATCACTAACCCGTAAGCATAACATGCTTCTTTATGCTGCATGTTAGAAGCTCTTTCTAAAGCATGAAGTCCTATGTTCGGATACGTTGAGTCAAAATAGGTTCTTAACCCATAGCGTAAAATAGCATTTGGGTTCCCCGCATTATATGCGTTAAAGTAAACACGGCGTAACTTATGGACTCCCCAATGTGATATCCCCCATCTTTCAAACGAAAGCCTTTTTTAAACTAAGGCATGCTTGGAACGTTCTTCGAATGTTCTACAAACTGATTTTTCCATAAATAGTTGTGCCGATGAATTCTGACCAATTCTAGACAAGATTTCATCAATCATGTCTCCGGGTAGGTCTTCTAAAATATTTGGTCGTCTATCCTTAACATCCATTTTGTAATTTTATGCTGTAAAATAGACGAGGGTTAGATTCGTAGAAAATTCTTAACAAACAATACAAGCAAATTTTACATATATCATAAAAGCACAAGCACACTATTTTACATATATTACATCGTGTGATTATAACTCGTTATTCCGACTCACTCGTTTCTTCTTCTTCATAATTGGTTCGTTTTGCTAATTTTCTAGGGATATATGATGTTCCCCTAATACGAGCTGTCATTTTCCACAATGGTTTAGAAAAACCTGGTGGTTTAGAAGTTCCCGAGTCATTGTTACAACTTAAGAAATACGGGGGTTGATGATACATATAAAGTTCATCGGGATTGGAATCAGATTTCTCTATTTTAATGCCCTTTCCCTTATTATTCTCTTTTGCCTTTTTAAATTGAGTTGGGGTAATTTCTATAACATCATCGGAATCCTCATCGGGATCCGATTCATCGAAAAATTGGTAATCTTCCCAATATTTTGCTTCCTTGGCGGAAACACCATTGACCATTATTAACTTTGGTCCGTTGGTTGAGAATTTTCTTTTATTTAACCATTTTAATATTTCCTCCACCGAAACCTCTTCTTCTTCCGGTTCCTCTTCCTCCGGTTCCTCTTCTTCCGGTTCCTCTTCTTCCGGTTCCTCTTCTTCTTCCGGAATTTGTGAATCATCCCAAATTACATTTGACTCTTCATTATTATTAGGTGAGTCGATGAAATTTGTACTAGAGGTAGACATCTATCACATAATATCAAACACGTTAAGAGATTAATATATCACATAATATTTACATGTTAAAAATATATAGTTTCCAAAAAAATTTGTTAAACAATCATTTTTAAAGAAGACACGATCGAAGTCCAGACTCACTAATGCATCCTAACAAACTCGGTTAGATACACTAATGCAAAATTCTGGTTCTCTAAGACCAACGCTCGGATACCAACTGTAGCTACAGGTGGGGACAACCACCGTCCCACCCAGTGCCTTAACTATCCGGCGACCACTGAGTGTACCTCAAATACTGATTTTAGGGCCTGCCTCTCGGCTACTGCCAACCCTTGTAAGGGATCGCAAGGAGTAAGAGCCAATGCTTCGCCATAGGTCACACTGTGAGAACCTCCTTTACGACTAACCCGCCACACATGGACACGGTTATACCAGCTCTGATACCAACTGAAATGTCTCGTTCTTATTGATTAAAAACGTTCCATTTTAATTGATTTCATCGCGAGGTTTTGACCTCTATATGAGACGTTTTTCAAAGACTGCATTCATTTTTAAAACAAACCATAACCTTTATTTCATCAATAAAGGTTTAAAAAGCATTACGTGGATTATCAAATATTGATAATCTAAAATATTCCGTTTACACACGACCATTACATAATGGTTTACCATAAAAATATGTTACATCGAAATATGTTTCTTGAATGCAGTTTTTACACAATATCATACAAGCATGGACTCTAAAACTTGTCCTTATTCTAGTAAGCAACAGCGGAAGCTCTTAATCATCACCTGAGAATAAACATGCTTTAAACGTCAACAAAAATGTTGGTGAGTTATAGGTTTAATTTATATATTTATCAAATCGTAATAATAATAATAGACCACAAGATTTTGTTAATAAGCATACACTCGCAAGTGTGTAAAAATCATTCATATGATGAACACCTGGTAACCGACATTAACTTTAATGCATATAGAATATCCTCTGCATACTCGCAAGTATGTTATATACTGGCAATCGCAATCACCATTTAAATCGAAGTACTAAAGCATCCGTAACTCGGATGGAGTTTGTCAGACCCAATAGATCTATCTTAAGGATTCGCGGCAATTAGGGTGCGCTAACTCTCAAATTAGTGGTGTTCCCTAATTCTTAGACTACCAAGTTTAAAAAGGGCATATTCGGCTTCAAACCATTCAACCATATGATGTAGTTTCAATTACTTGTGTCTATTTCGTAAAACATTTATAAAACTGCATGTATTATCATCCCAAAATATTAGATCTTTAAAAGTGGGACTATAACTCATTTTCACCGATTATCAATTCATCGACAATTAGACTTGGTCACGGGTTAATTCACGAACCTATATCAAATATATACATATATATCAAAGTATGATCAAAATATATTCATAACATTTTCTTTATTACGTGTTGATGATTTAAGTTGTCCAGTTAGCAGTCCAATGTTAGTAGTCCATAATTTATCGTACATGAATAATTTAATATATATATCTTGAATCAATCCACGACCCAGTGTATACATATCTCAGTGTTGATCACAACTCAAACTATATATATATATTTTGGAATCAACCTCAACCCTGTATAGCTAACTCCGTCATTTGCATATAGAGTGCCAATGGTTGTTCCGCAATATATATATAGATGGGTCGACATGATAGGTCAAAACATTGTATACGTGTCTATGGTATCTCAAGATTACATAATATACAATATAAGTTGATTAAGTTATGGTTGGAATAGATTTGTTACAATTTTTCACGTAGCTAAAATGAGTAATTTTTACCAATTTTGTTTTACCTGTCATTTCTTCGTTTCAAATCAGTTTTGAGTGATTCAAGTGGCTATGGTTTCATATTGAACCTAACTTTATGAAACTAAACAGAAAAATTATAAGTTTATAGTTGGAAATACAAGTTACAAGTCGTTTTGAAAGAGGTAGTCATTTCCGTCAAAAGAACGACATCTTGATGACCATTTTGAAAAACATACTTTCACTTTGAGTTTAACCATGATTTTTGGATATAGTTTCATGTTCATAAGAAAAATCATTTTTCCAGAAGTATAGCTTTTAAATCAAAGTTTTTTATAGCTTTTAATTATCCAAACCAAAACAGCCCCCAGTTGTACTACGACGGCGTATGTCCGGTTTTACGGTGTTCATCATGTTTCCAGGTTTTAAATCATTAAGTTAGCATATCATATAGATATAGAATATGTGTTTGATTGATTTTAAAAGTTGAGTTAGAAGGATTAACTTTGTTTGCGAACAAGTTTAGAATTAACTAAACTATGTTCTAGTAATTACAAATTATAATCTTCGAATAAGATAGTTTTATATATATGAATTGAATGATGTTATGAACATCATTACTACCTTAATATTAGTAGGTAAACCTACTGGAAATGAGAAAAATGGATCTAGCTTCAAAGGATCCTTGGATGGCTTGAAAGTTCTTGAAGCAGAATCATGACACGAAAATAAATTCAAGTAAGATTTCTACTCGAAATAAGATTGTTATAGTTATAGAAATTGAATCAAAGTTTGAATATGAGTATTACCTTGAATTAGAAAGATAACCTACTGTAAGTAACAAAGGTTTCTTGATCTTGGATGATTACTTGGAATGGATTTGCAAGATTGGAAGTAAGCTAGCAAACTTGGAAGTGTTGTTGGTGTGTTCTTGAGTAGTTGTTTTATAACTTGGTTTATGTATGGATTTATGAACTAGATTGAGCTAGATTTTGATGAAGATGATGAAAAACACTTAGAACAATGGAAGAACACTTGAGAGAAAGTTGTTTGATGCATGAAACTTGAAAAATGAAAGTGTTATGAGAGTGCATGCATTTCGTGATTCTTGCCTTATCATATAAGCTCCATTAGTTTGATTTTTAGTGTAATAATTCTAGCTAGTTGCCAAATGATGGTTCCCACAAGGTTTGGTAACTCACATGGGCAGCTAAGGAGCAGATTTTTATGTGTATATACCAATAGTAAATACATCTAGAAGCTGTGTATTGTACGAGTTCATATACGGGTGTATACGAGTAGAATTGTTGATGAAAATGAATGAGAATGTAATTGTAAGTATTTTTGTTAACTGGAAGTACTTTGATATGTGTCTTGAAGTCTTTCAAAAGTGTTCAAATACATTTAAATACATTACATGTATATATATTTTAATGAAGTCGTTTAGCCATCGATAGTCGTTACATGTAAGTGTTGTTTTGAAACCTTTGAGTTAACGATCTCATTTAATGTTGTTAAACCATTGTTTATTATATCTAATGAGATGTTAAATTATTATATTATCATGTTAAATATAATGTAACAACATCTTAATATGATTCATATATATATTTAATAAGACGTTGTTATGACGATAATCGTTATATGTATCGTTTCGAGTTTCTTACGTCAATAGTCTCATTTTAAGGTATATATCTCATTGTTAATATAATTAATGAGATACTTGATTATCATTATATCATGTTAAACATATATATATATATATATATATATATATATATATATATATATATATATATATATATATATATATATATATATATATATCATCATGTCCTATACACATTATAACGTTCGTGAATCATTGGTCAAACTAGGTGGTCAAACGTTTATGTAATTTTCTGTTTCAATTAACCAACTCTTAACAAGTTTGATTGCTTAACATGTTGGAAACATTTAATCATGCAAATATAGTTTTCATTAAATATATAATCATACAAAAGTTCGAAAAAGTTCGGGTCACTACATCCTGCCTCTCCGTAGTCGGCATGGCCACCTCGATACAAGTAATCTGTGAGAAGTCCTATCAGTTAAGATATCTGATCTGGTTGGCGGCCGAATTTCAAGAATAACTGTTTTTATTAAATTATCGATTCTTTTAGTAAATTAATATTTTCTAAAAGTTACCTTTAAGTCTTTTTAAACAGAAAATCTAAAAAATGAAACAACAAGACACCCTTGCTTCTATGCATAAGTCCTGCTTAGAGGAAAGAGGAGGACCAATCACCTTAGAAACCAAAGGAATTCCTGAAATCAGTTCACACATGATTAAACTAGTCAGTATGATCTGTAAATTTCAAGGATTACCGACTGACGATCCAAAATTTCATATAAACAAATTTATCAGTCTGGTTGACTCTTTTAAGAAGGAAGAAAATGAGAAAAACATTTTAAAACTTCATCTTTTTCAATATTCGCTTTCTGCACACGCTTTAGCATGGTTTGATGAACTTAATCCAAATTCAATCCATACATGGGAGGATTTAGCCACTAAATTTCTAAACAAATTTTATCCACCCTCCCTGCAAACCTGTTTAAGAAATGATATCACAAACTTTTCTCAAAAAGAAAATAAGTCATTGTGTCTAGCATGGAATATAATAAAGATGATGCTTAAAAGATGTCCGAATCATTCGTTAAGTCAGGCAGACATAATCTGTACGCTTTACAATGGTTTGACCAAGGATGATAAGTCTCTCCTAGACATGGCCTCGCAAGGCAATTTCATGTCCCGAACAGCAAACGAAGCATGGAATCTCTTGGGCACAATAGCTGCACAACAGGAAGATTGGACCAATGAAGCTGCTGAGAAGGATGACGTCTTCGCTCACACAGTAAAAATGTTGGAAACCAGGTTACAAGATCTCACCCTCACTCTTCAAAATTTACCACTTCCTAGAAACTCCGATGCTTCTAGAACCAATCTAAGGTATCCTTACCCTAGATGGGCACACAAACAGTAAAATAGCTCGGATCATAATATAATATTCCCGTTGCACAAACGTACTCTCCACTCTAAGGAAATTTTAGTTGAATTTATGAAAAAACAATACGCGATAAACCTTCAAGTCATAGAATGTCAGAATAAGTTCGACACTTTGATAAAGACTTTTGAAGAACTAATCACTAATTTTCAGCTTACGCTTAAACGATTAACCACTAAAGTTGATATAGAGTGTAGTGAGTTTGATGCCCTAGTAATTACTAGAGGAGGGAAGGAAACAACTGTCAATATACCCATACAAGATTTTTTCGATAAGGAACCTGTGTCAATTAACCCAGTTGTCAATCCACCGGAACCTATCTCTCCTAAGGCCCCGGAAATTATTCCGCGCGCCCGCATACCTTTTCCAGGTAGGCTTAGGAAGGAAAAACAAGAAGCGCAATTCGCTAAGTATTGGGATATTATTAAGAATTTGCATTTGAATGTACGACTAGTACATGCTTTAGTAGAAATGCCAAACTGCGCTAAATTTTTCAAATAACTGCTTTCAAACAAAGAGAGATTAAGAGAGATAGTTAGCTTTCCCTTAAGTGAAGAATGTTCATTAGTGTTACAACATGGAATTCCCCTAAGTTAGGAGATATAGGAAGATTCACAGTACCTTGCTACCTGCAAGATGTCCAAATTAGCAATGCGTTAGCAGACTTAGTAGCCAGTGTAAACCTAATGCCCTATTCATTATTTAAGAAGCTAGGATTAAATGACATAAGGCCCACTAGAATGACTATCCAACTCGCGGACAGATCAGTTAAGATTCCTCGAGGAATAGCTGAAGATGTCCTAGTTAGAGTGGATAAGTTCGCGTTTCCCATTGATTTCGTCATTATGGATATTGAGGAAGACACGAAGGTCCCACTCATTCCTACCAGACCATTCCTGAATACTGCCAAGGCCGTAATTGACGTTCACGAGAAATCATTGAAATTAAGGGTTGGAGGAGAAGAAATCACATTCAATGTTGATCGCCTCATGAACCATCCTATGGAAGAAGATGTGAATCTCTCTGATTCTTTTCAAGAACTCGTCAACGAATACCTGGAAAAGACCATGGCTATATGTAGTCAAGATCAAATTTCTAAGGATTTGTTCTTTACACCTCCTAAAGTAAATCTCGAAAACAATTCAGCCATAAACCTTAGTCAACACATATCTCCCCTCTCTGAAAGTAACTTTCTTGGCAAGACTATTCAAATAGCACCACTAGGACAAGGCATTCCTTTACTTCTATTAAGGAGAATACCGAATGAAGAAACAGATTTCATTCCGGTATATCAGGAACCCCAGTCAAATGAGGACTATGAGGAGTTTCCCGAACCAACCTTCGAAACTAAAGAAGACGTTTCTGAAGAGGAAGCATTAAGAAGGACGATTTCCAGAAATAAAGAACATATAGCATCAGTGACCGCTACTGAAGAATCAGAATTCCAGGAGAAGTACGACTCGTTAGACCGAAAGGAGAAAGCTAGGATGAAGCCATCTATCGAGGAACCTCCAGAATTGGAATTGAAGAAGTTACCCAACAATATGGAGTATGCATTCTTAGAAGTAGAATCGCAACTCCCTGTAAACATATCGAAAGACCTCACACCACAAGAGAAGGCGAAATTGATTCAAGTTTTGAAATCACATAAGAAGGCAATTGCTTGGAAGATCTCCGACATCAAAGGGATCAGCCCCAACTATTGCACCCACAAGATCTTCATGGAAGATGATTTCAAACCTTCAGTTCAGAGCCAAAGAAGGGTCAACCCCATGATTCAAGAAGTCGTCAAGAAAGAAGTAATCAAACTTATGGACGCCGGGCTGATCTATCCTATCTCTGATTCGTCATGGGTTAGTCCTGTTCAAGTGGTACCCAAAAAGGGAGGGACAACCGTAATTCAAAATGAGAATAATGAGCTTATTCCAACTCGGGAAGTCACCGGTTGGAGGGTTTGCATAGATTATCGTAAATTAAACGATGCAACCAGTAAGGATCATTTTCCATTACCTTTCATCGGTCAAATATTGGAACGTCTATCAGGAAATGAGTACTATTGTTTTTCTTGACGGTTTTTTCGGCTACTTTCAAATTCCCCTTGATCCAAAGGACCGAGAAAAAACAACCTTTACCTATCCTTATGGAACATTTGCTTATCGACTTATGTCATTTAGGTTATGCAATGCACCAGCTACATTCCAGCGATGCATGGTAGCGATATTCCACGACATGATTGAACGTTGTATGGAAGTCTTCATGGACGACTTCTCAGTCTTTGGTAGTACCTTTGATTCGTGCCTTTCAAACCTTGACAAGATGCTCACCCGGTGTGAAGAGACAAATTTAGTTCTGAATTGGGAAAAATGTCACTTCATGGTTAAAGAAGGAATAGTTTTAAGACATAAGATCTCAAAAGCAGGAATAGAAGTTGATAAGGCTAAGATTGAGACCATTACTAAGCTTCCAGAACCTACCACAGTAAGAGCGGTAAGGAGTTTCCTAGGACACGCTAGTTTCTACCGATGCTTCATTAAGGATTTTTCAAAGGTCACACTACCTCTCACTCATCTCCTAGGAAAGGAAGTCCCATTTGTCTTCGATGAAGATTGTCGAAAAGCATTCAACTATCTGAAAGAACAGCTAACACTTGCGCCCATCATGATAGCTCCTGATTGGAGTCTACCATTTGAAATCATGTGTGATGTGAGTGATTTCGCAGTTGGATCTGTGCTTGGACAATGGGTAGATAAGCACTTTCATCCAATCTATTACGCAAGCAAAACCTTAAACGGAGCTCAAGAGAATTACACTACCACGAAAAAGGAGCTGCTAGCCGTAGTATTCGCCTTCGACAAATTCCGTTCCTATCTCATCCTGTCTAAAACCACAGTCTATACAGATCATTCAGCCCTCAAATATCTATTCACAAAGCAAGACGCGAAGCCAAGACTCCTACGATGGATCTTACTCCTTCAGGAATTCGATATTGAGATTAAAGATAAGAAAGGAGCAGAAAACATCGCAGCAGACCATCTTAGTCGTTTGGAGAACCCAGCGATGGAACAACTTGCTGAACAAGATATCAGAGATAAATTTCCAGAAGAACCGCTTATGAGTTTAGGATAAACTCACGTAGGATCACAATTTACTGACACTCCTTGGTATGCCGACATGGCCAACTACCTAGTGGCCGGAGTAGTACAAAAGGGAATGAGCACCTCCCGAAGAAGGAAGTTCTTCAAGGATGCCAAGTACTACTACTGGGAAGATCCTTACCTGTTTAGAATTTGCCCTGATCAGATAATCAGGAGGTGCATAGATGAAACCAAGCAGTAGGGATTCTTCACCAATGTCACCATAGACCAACTGTAGGTCATCATGGAGCAAATTTAACCGCAAGAAAAGTCTACGAATCAGGATTCTATTAGCCGTCTATATTTCGAGATGCGCAAGAGCTTGTAAAGCATTGCAACGCATGCCAAAGGCAAGGTATTATATCTATGAAGAATGAGATGCCTCGGACTAATATCCATGCTTGCGAGATCTTCGATATATGGGGATTAGACTTCATGTGCCCATTCCCAAAGTCTAATGGGAAAGAATATGTCCTCGTAGCAGTAGATTACGTCTCCAAATGGGTCGAAGCCCAAGCATTTCCAACTAATGATGCCAAAGTCATCACCAACTTCCTGAAGAGACTCTTCTGTAGATTTGGAGCTCCCCGTGCTATAATAAGTGATAGAGGCACACACTTCTGTAATACCCAATTTATGAAGGTGATGCAACAATACGGAGTTACCCACAAAATGTCCTATCATCCGCAGACCAACGGACAAGCAGAGGTCACGAACAGAGCACTCAAAATAATCTTAGAACGAACTGTCGGCCATCATGGAAATAAATGGGCCGAGAAACTAGATGATGCTCTGTGGGCATTTCGGACTGCTTACAAGAATCCTCTCGGAACTACACCCTACCGCATCATCTATGGAAAAGCTTGTCACCTTCCGCTGGAACTTGAATATAAAGCTCTCTGGGTACTGAAGACCTACAACCTCAATCCCTCAGTCACCGCAAAACATCGAAAAATGCAAATGAACGAACTCGCCGAATTGAGAGACCAAGCATACGAAATGTTATACATCTACAAGGAACGAACGAAGCTTACGTATGATGCAAAATTGATTCCTATAAAGTTCGCCCCTGGAGATAAAGTTCTGCTCTTCAATTCTCGGTTTAAGAAGTTCGCAAGAAAATTCAGATCAAGATGGAATAGCCCATACAAAGTTGTACATACTTTTTCACACGGAGCCGTGGAATTGGAAGGACCTACTGGTAACTTCAAGGTCAACGGCCACCGGTTAAAAGCTTATCTAGAAGACCACGATAAGGAGGAGCACCTCTTCTCCTTTGATCTATTCTGAAGATCTGACAAAGAAAAGTCGAGCTGTAACGACTTGATAAACAAAGCGCTCTTGGGAGGCACCCGTTGCTTATCCTTTTTATTATTTTTATTTCAATTATTTTCAATCTTAAGATATTATCTCTGTGTACTAACAACTAAGCATCATACTTGCGCTTAGTACTTACAAGTTTGTTGAATGTGTTCAGGCAAAATACTAAGTTCAGGAGCTTCAGCTTACATCCCAGTTCGCATGAGGAGGACTCCTAGAGTTTACTCATCCGGAAGCAGTGCTGATCAGAACAGGCCATCAACAGGGCAATTAGGCCCAAGGCAATTGATATTGGAGAGCGTTGAGGAGGATATCGGAACAGCACTGCAAGCTCCTCCCGTTTGACGATCTAGATGCTTAACCAGGAGGCCATCCGAGCACACACAGTTGCCAGAGACACATGAGCCACAGACGGTGATACATTACGGAGCCACCTTAAGTGACCCTGATGTTGCATGGGCACTACTCAGAGACCATCAGAGGCTCTACCGAGCTCTTAGAGCATACCTTCAGTGCGAGGGGATGCCGCACAGTACTCTGGGTCCGTCTCCATTTAAACTAGCACGCCGTGTTCAGCCAACACGACAAGCTACGCCCAGGCGTTCCACACCGGCCTCAGTTCACTCAGTTGCCTCAGCTGCCATGCCTACACATGCTACTCCTATTCCCATCACGCCGCATGCTCCAGTCATAGAGCTAGTTCCAGTCACTGAGCTACCTGAGGGTTGTCACCTAGTCACTATTCCCATTTCAGTTGAGCCACCAACGGCCCAGGCATTTGAGATCACCGGGAGCATACCTAATGAGGAGCCTTTCCCGAGCCTATCCCACCTAGAGTTGCCATCAAACTTATGTCTGGATTCACTACTAGGCCCTGAGATGGATATAGGACAACCTCTCGAGTACTTGCCGACACTAGAGGATGATGATGAGATCTTCAGATACTTCGCAGAGCCGACTCAGCACATTGACTAGGATAGTATCCCATAGACTACTTTATCTTTATTTCACTTTTAGTTTTATCTTTTTGAAGCATTGTACTAAAAAAGTTATATATATATATATATATATATATATATATATATATATATATATATATATATATATATATATATATATATATATATATATATATATATATATATATATATAGTGGAAATGTTGTCTTTCTCTTTTTGTTCTTCATGCATAAATATTATCAAAAGAGACTAGTCCCTAGGAGATTGATCGTAGGAAGGCCCCAGCACTAGGAAAGTAACACGACCATAGAGAAGTAATCCTTCCTCAAACCTATTTCGATTATAACACACTAAAATCTCTAAGTGTGGGGTAACCCCCGCAACTAACTTAGAATTTTTGAAGTCAATGTCCTTAATTTATAAAGTATTAAAATATTCTTTCTAGAGAACATTAGGGACAATGTTCTTCTAAGTGTGGGGTAATGGGTAAAGGTTTTAAAGGTCAAAGTTTTAAAGGTCGAGTAACCATAAAACGTCAAGTTTTGAAAAATTCTTTTGTCAAAAAGTAATTAAGCAATGGATATTGGGTAAATTTGAAAAATTCTTACCTTGTTTTTGCCCAAAAGATCTAATAAAATTGCTAGAAATTGGTTTTCGGAACATTTATTAGAACGGAACGATTAAGCTGAAACTTATGTTTTGTGTCAAAAGATTTCTTTTGAGAAAATATGTAAAAGGCTACGCATGATCAAGCACGACCCCTACTCCCAAAAAGGTAATGAATCTTGGACCCAAAGTATCTGTATGACCCATCAAATCTATAGTACTTTGCTATTTCAATTGATGAGTGTGCCGGTGTACGGTTCAAAATAGAACTTGGTTCAGACATACGTTTCAAGACCAATGCTTAGTGAGCGCCATACGTGGTGCAGGTGCGATACTCCTTCCGAAATCATTCTGAATAGAGAAGACAAAAAGCCATCCATTTCTGTTTCCACTCCACGCAATTTAAACCGACCACTCACATAAAGAGTTGATGAATCGGAAATATTCACCACAAATTCACTCCCAAAATACACCATTCATTCCCCTTTCCATTCACCAAAAGATCCAGAGATTAATAAAGAGAAAGATCGATCAAATTCGCTTCAAAAAGCACTTGTTGAAAGATTTTGAACCCCTGATTGTTTTTGATAGGTCAAAGACCTATTTTCAGTGAATTATCACTTCCTCTCTGGGCACCAGGAACGAAAGACAAAAGCTATGAAGAAAGGGTATGCCGGAAAAAAAAAATGATGATTATGAAAGAGCAAAGCCTCTATAAATAAGGCAAAAAGAAAAACCCGAGAAGATGCCCTGAAGAAGAAAGCTGGAAGAGCAAAAGAAAATTCTAGACAAAGTCTTAGCAAAATCCGCCTCTTCTGAAGAAAACTTTTACGGAATTCTGAGCCATTCTCTATCCAAAATGGATACTCTGAAGAATCAAAGTCTATCAATTCTCTCAAAAATCAAAAGATCTGGATACCTTTCACCAATCCATAAATTTCCAACCAAACCCTGTAACCCGTCTTCCTTTTGAAAGAATGCTTAGGAAGAATATCAGTGTCGTCCTTACTTAACCGATGGAGATATCGATGCTTTACCAAGCCTATAATGAGAACTGTTACACGACTGCCTTCTGAGTGACAATACAATTAGAATAGGACACCCTACACACTTGAGTGATATGAGTGATCCGCTAGCGAGAAGCCTGATCATGTATACTCTACATCTGAGAGTTGGAAAGTACGCCTTTTTCACTATGGACGCAATTGAAATCTAGCGACCAAATTGTGATGACCCGTCCTTATCCACCTGGACGAAGTCATCAACATCTGGTCCCATTGCGAGGTACTGACCTAAATATGCCATGAAGGACTCCAAGTAATGTCTTTAAAATGAGCAAATGCACAGTGGAAGATTTCTTTCATACCTGAGAATAAACATGCTTAAAAGTGTCAACCAAAAGGTTGGTGAGTTCATAGGTTTATCATAACAATCATTTCAATATATTAATAGACCACAAGATTTCAATTTCATAAATATATGTACACTCGCAAGTGTATAAAACTGTTCTGCTTATGTTGAGGCCTCAGTAACCAACCTTAACAATAATTTAATAAGTCATCTTCGCAAAGATGGATATGTACACTCGCAAGTGTATAAATAATCCTCGAAGTACTAAACATCCGCCCACTAGCTCTTATGTCTAGTGCAGCCTACAGGATGGGGGTGTTAAGCCCGATAGATCTATCTTTAGGATTCGCGCTCACATGCTCTTATAACATGTAACTAAATTACCTAGCACATCAATCCGCAGAATTATCATTTTTGATCACTTGTCTCTATTTCGTAAAGCATTATAAAAGCAGCGCATGTATTCTCAGCCCAAAAATATATATTGCAAAAGCAATTAAAAAGGGAGCAAATTAAACTCACAATACGATATTTTGTAGTAAAAATATGCATACGACGGAACTGAACATTGCAAGGTTGGCCTCGGATTCACGAACCTATATCAATTATATATATTAAAACATATAATCGTAATTGACCAAGTTTATATATATTTTGGTATATATTAAGATTAATCCTTTTATATATAATTTTATTAAAACTTATAATATGTTATAATACTTATTTGATGTATATAATTTAATTAACGTTATATCAATATAAATAATATTATATTAATTAAAATATAATATTAAGTAATATTAGTATACTTATGTAATAATTATATTTTTATATAAATTTTCCTTTGTTTGCAAAATAGTAGTTATAATAATACTAGAATAAAGATAATAATAATAATAATAATAATAATAATAATAATAATAATAATAATAATAATAATAATAATAATAATAATAATAATAATAATAATAATAATAATTATTATTATTATTATTATTATTATAATAATAATTATAATAATAATAATAATAATAATAATAATAATAATTATAATAATAATAATAATTATTATTATAATTATAATAATGATAAAATTTGTAATAATAATAATGATAATAATAATTATTATTATTATTATAATATTCATAAAATAATAATAATGATAATAATAATAATAGTTTATATAAAAAGATATTTTACTAATAATGATAATTCATTTAATTATGACTTAATTATAATTATAATTATAATCATAACTATATCTCTATATTATCTTAATCATAATCGTGCATATAATTAATCTTTTCAGTTGTAATTACCTTAACTATGATCTTAACTATAACTATAATAATAATAATAATAATAATAATAATAATAATAATAATAATAATAATAATAATAATAATAATAATAATAATAATAATAATAATAATAATAATAATAATAATAATAATAATAATAATAACAATAAAAAATATACTTGGAAACTACCTTATAACTTTTTCTAAAAAGATTGCCTCGGACGGGACTCGAACCCGCAACCACTCGTTTCACCCCCACACGCCTAACCGTCTGATCTATGTTTGTTTTTCTGATATATATTACAACTCCTAAATATATAACCCATTCATACGCCTCATCATTAATACTTGGCCCAACAACAACTTAGCCCAACAGCAACTTAAATCGTGGCCCAACTGAATAAGATGGACCTTCGGCCCAACAGAATAAACAAATCACAAATCACAAGCCCAATCTTTGTTTTAATTTAAATCAAACCAGGGTTTAGTGGGAGATGGGATTTGCCTGACACACAAACACGTATTCATCATCTTCCTGATCACTATGTCGGATCATCATCTAACATTACGATCATAATTATCATCGTTAATTATCATCAATACCCTCTTCCTTACTAACATCACTATTTATCATCGTTCACACTGTTTTGATAGGAACATGAACTGGTAGCTGCAACAGGAGAAGAAAATAAACAACTCGTTTATCCCTAATTCACTATTCATCATCTCCTACCTCTCATCATCACCATTTTCGTAATTTCTTCACTATAAATCGTCACTACTACCATCATTCCCTCGTTGTCTAACAGAAACAGAAGAAAGAAAACAGCGAGTAACAGTTTAATGGTGGCTGCAGTAGTGTCAAGTAATGGTTTAGTGGTCGTTTAAACAGGAGAAATAAACAGCTGCAGCAGTGACGAATGAAACAGAAAGATGACAGCGGTTATGGTGAGCAACAATAGAAGAGAGAGAGAGAGAGAGAGAGAGAGAGAGAGAGAGAGAGATAGAGAGATTGAGAGAGAGTGTAGTGACCCGTTAGAGGTGATTATTTGGTAGTGGTTCACGATGGTGATGGTTCAACAAGGTGGTGAAAGGTTTGGTCATGGTGGTGGTGACCGTTGCAGGAGGGAGGTCATGAAATCACAAAGAAAATGAAGTCTAAATGTGATGGGTTTAAGGTGATGGAAGCGGTTTATGGTGGCTCATGGTGGAGTGAGGGTGGCGATTGTGATGGTTCAACCGATGATTCATCAAAACATATATAAAGAAGGTGGTCGTGGTTGATCGTGGTTATTGTACTCGGTGGTTCATGGTGGTTATCGGTTTTCTTGAAGAAGGAGAAGGTGAGTGTGGTTTGTTTGTACGTGCCCTCCTGATTTCAATCTAAATCTCTGGTTATATATATATATATACATACATATTATATGAAGTTAAATAATTATAATTATTATAATATTAATAATAATGATATATTATATTATATTAATAAGTCATGTGGTGCAAAGAAAACATTAAACAGCAAAGCAGCCATATTTATTGTCCTCTTCTACCGACACTTAGATATTTTTACTACGCGGAGTGCTATATCGTGTCCATTGCTAAACAGTTGACGTATGAAAGTGAAAGGATCCGAAACTAATCATCCGGACGTTGTCCATATTGATTACAAACGAATTACAATAGTTGATAACATTGCGAGGTACTTGCCCTCTATATGATACATCTTACAAAAGTTGCATTTATTCTTAAAAGGTAATCTATAGTTACATCCATAATTGACATATTCGCCTAACATTTCATAATATTCAAATAACCTAAACCGCCATTTACTTAATAATAGTCTCTAAGAACTTCAATGACTCGAATGCAACGCCTTATGATATAAGTCCTTAATGGCCTCAAGTAGTATCCTTAGTACGAGATAATGCACAGCGGAAGACTTAATTCATACCTGAGAATAACATGCTTTAAAATGTCAACATAAAGTTGGTGAGATATAGGTTTAATGTCGACAGCGATATAAATATAGACCACAAGATTTCATATATAAACATTTTAATAAAAATATTCTAAGTGGTTGAGCACTTGGTAACCATACTTAACAATTAATCACGTCGCATATTCCCTTTAATATGAAATCTTACTACACTGTACCAAGTGTAGTCACGAAACGAAGTACTGTGCAACCGTTGAATACTGGTCGTCCAGTCCGGTTGGGGTTGTCAGGCCCGATAGATCTATCAACAGGATTCGCATTTACAATACCGCTGTAAATATTAGTTACCAAGCTACAGGGAAGTATGCCAGTGGTACAACTCAACGTAGAATATATTTTTCAGTTACTTGTGTCCATAACGTAAAACATAAAATACATGTATTCTCATCCCGAAATATTTAGAGTTTAAAAGTGGGACTATATACTCACTTTCGTCTTGAAGATATATATAATTTGACTTGGTCTCCGGTTGATATCACGAACCTATCCATATATAATATATCAATACCTTTTCTTTTTAAACAAACGTCACATATATATACTTGTTATACTTTTAATACTTTGAATAATTCCTTAGTCCGTAGTTAGCAGCTCGTTGTTAGTAATTCAATTTTAATGGTTCATTTTTAGATGTTTAATATAACCGCAATGAAATAAATAAAACCCCCAATGAAATAAATAAAACCCCATCGTATATGTATTGGTCGAGATTAATCTTGACCCACGGTACCGGTGTTGTCAAATGACGTGTTGCGTACATAAAGTACCGGTGTTGTCAAATGACGTGTTGCGTACAAACATGGGATCTTATGATTAATCTTTTCGTGTTGTTTACGGGTGATCCTGAACCATATAAAATTGAATTATAAGTACATATATATAAAATATCATGTTATCTTAGAAATATATGATTTATTTAATTTTTCCCAATTAATCCCGAAGTTAAACAAGTCTAGGATAACCAATTTTGTTTCGGTCATAGTTTCTTCGTTACAAATCCGTTTTCGTTGATTCAACTTGCCATCTCCTTGGATCGAGTCCCTCTTTAAGACTATGAACTGAAAATACCTTGGTTTGTATTCAAAATCACACGGCATAGGTGAAACTTTAGTGAAACTTATGAAGTTAAACATTTTTGTTACAAAAAAATAACACTTAATGACCATTTTTTTAAAAATACTTATACTTTGAATTAAATCATGAAATTTTTATGTGTTAACATATTTATAGTAAAAATCATTTTTCCAGAACATAAACCTCCAATTCAAAGTTTAAGATAGTTTTTAATTATCCAACCCAAAACAGTCCCCGGTTACACTCCGACGTCGTAAAAACAGTTTTTAAGATATTCTTTGAAAAACCAAGTTATACCTTGTTAAGTTAGCATATATTTAAGTTATATTACAGGTCTTGAAGTATTTTAAAAGTTAAGTTAGAAGGATTTATTTAGTTTGCAAACAAGTTTGAAAACTTTCAAACTATGTTCTTGTTGTTAAAATTGTATACCACAAAATATGATAGCTATATATATATAAATCGAATAAGGTTATGAACATAGATACTACCTCAAGTTCCTTGGACAAGGTTGCTGTAAAAGAGGAGTAAAAAGCTAGAACCAAAAGGGTGATGGAATTGGATGAAAGATTGGAAGTAAGTTTGTGTTCTTGGAAGGATTTCTTGAAGTGTTTTTGTATGGTTTTCTTATGGTGTTTAAGTAAGGTTTTTGAAGCTAAATGATGGGGAAAATGCTTGGAGATGATCAAGTATGAAGTTAAGAGTATTTTGAGAGAGAAATGGAAGTGTAAGTATGAGAAAATGGGGTGAAGAAATGGTGTGCATGCATAAAAACGTTTTTAGGTTATAAAGGAAAAAAAAGATACCTAACTTTGTTTTCTTGCTAAATAATTCATGCTACTTGACAAATGGTTGGTTCCACATGTTTCTTAATCATTTAAGGCTGCTAAGGAGCAGATTTTTATTGGTATATACCAATAGTAAATACATCTAGAAGCTGCGTATGATACGGGTACATATACCCTAGGTATACGTATAGAAATCTTTGAGAAAACGGAACGAGGATTCAAATATAGCTATCTTTTGTAAATATACTTATATTGTTTTATGTATTTAAGTCTTTAAAAGTGATTAAATACATTACTTATACGATATATGTATAAACATTATAGGTCATAAGTATTTAAGTCAAATAACGTTACGTATGGTTATCGTTTTGAAAACTTAAGTTAGTAGTTTCAAAATATACTTATAACTTATTGTTATTAATACAAAATGAGATATTAAAACATTCTTAGATCATGTTAAATATGTATATATACATATATATACACAAACGTATAATTATCATATATTGTATAGTTCGTGATATCATCGGTCAAACTAGACGGTCAAACGTTGTGTAAAACTCTTTTCGAAAACATAAGTCTCAACAATTTGGATTGCTTATCATGTTGGTAAGGTTTAATTTATGTAAATATTAATCTTATAAGTATAGAACGATCGAAAAAGTGCGGGTCAACTTTAGGGTTTTTGCTTATCGTGTCGGAACCATATAGAGATTAGAGTTTAAATTTGGTCGGAAATTTTCGGGTCGTTACAGTACCCACCCGTTAAAGAAATTTCGTCCTCGAAATTTGGTAGAGGTTGTCATAAATAACAATAGGAATGTTTTCATGACGAATGTGAGGTAATAATGAAATTTTATCATTATTGAAAGATTTAGATAAAACGATTCGGTTATGTGAGACGCACGAGCGAAGCTATCACAAAAGAGTGAAATGAGTAAATATAGAATTGTTGTAACCGATGACGTGATTATGATCGATTTCCGGGATTTAAGGGTTTTAAAGAAAATCTTATGTAATAAGATTTAGTTTTGCGGCGATCAGGATCTTCTTTGATTTAACGCGGCAATCTGTTTTGATTTCTTTGTCGAATATTTCACTATAAATTTACCTCCTTCCCTTTCTTTCTTCCCACATCTTCTATTCTTTCTCTTTAGTTCCTACTTTAAGACATTCGCTAATATGCTCCATCCCATTCTAATCCTTGTTATATTTCTAACTTTCATATCTTTCATTCTTCTTTTTCATATATCACCAGAAGAATCTATTCTCTTTTATCCTTTCCTTGGAATTATAATGTTTTTAATTCTCCCGTGCCTTTACGTTGCAATACGTATTGATATGCACGGTTTTTAGTTTCGGGGTTGTTGTTAGGTTTTATACCTTCCCTTATATTTCGATGTTCCTACTCCCGTCCCTTAAAATCATTGTCATCCACAGTTAATGCTCTCTCTTATTTGCTGTGGTTTATGTTCCTATTTCTATTCTGAGGTTTTGTCCCTTCGTTTCTTCTTCCCGTCCTCGAGCCAAGCGAACAATGGTCCGAAATTCGTAGGTAGGAAATTTGGAATGAACCTAGCTATTGGTTTTAGAATGAAATTGTAATGGCACGATCTTGATTCGTTAAATTACTCGAGAACTATCAAGGTGATACGTTCTAATATGTTTAGAGACTTGATAGAATGTAAGAGCCGTGTAACATGGCACATGATGACGGTACTGTGAATCATCACATTCCATTAGAAACTTAACATGACTTACTGTAATATAATGAAGTTGATCAAGTTTCATTATATTATACTAATTCATGCATCAGTTCCCAACACTACTTCAAATCATTTATATTTTAATCTCGGAGGTTTCAGAATTTAGAAATTAACACAGTTTCTTTTATATTGTAACGCAGATGTTACGGAGAGATAAATGATTGCAGATAGGAATAGTTGTAAAAATATCTCCAGAAATATGAAAAATATGTATAACGAATGATATGAAGATATCTTATAATATCTAAGATAAGATGATGATGAAAAATATCATCCGGGCAAGGTTTTGAATAAAGAGTAGGGTTCTTACTGACGGTTTCAGCAGGTACGGAATCGTTTGTATTCTTTAAGAGCAGGTTCAGTCCCTGTGATTTATCCACAACCTCTTTCATACTTTGCTTCATCCGTTTTCTAGTTCCAAACTTTTTTTTTTTTTTTTTTTCAGCTTTACCACCTTACTATTCTTTGTCCTCAAACTTTTGACCCTTAAAGTCTTTTACAGTTTTTGCTGCTTCGTTAGCATTTCAAGAACTATTTCATAGTCCCGGGTGTTTTTCAGAAACTTCACGTTCAGATTATGAAATTCTTAGGGATAGACATTATAGATATGATGGAAGAAGTTCCGCGAGATTTTCAAAATACTGATTGTTGATTTCGCCAAAAGGATAACGATCTGCTGGTGCACCTGTTGATGTTGTCGAGGGATATAAAAGGTTTTCCGGTAATGACGGCGAAAGGACAAGGTATAAATATCATGATTATAATAGAAATAATCTCACTGAAAAGTCGAAGTGGAGCTGTGACAAAATTAGCTTCTTGAAAAGGAATTGTAGGGTTGTTCTTGCTAATAAATGGCAAAGGATTCAATACGTTATGTGTTAAATTATGAATTTGGGTTCGAGAGTTCTTCAGGTGTATAACAGTATGTATAAATCTTCATTCCGTAGGCGAGGTGCGGCGGGTTCAACTTCTCGGTCGAGGTGTTTTCAGGAATCATGAAAGGATTTGAATGCGAATTGTAATCGTCAAGTTACGAATGAGGTTTAAGATAAAATCAAGTGGCAAGCTTGAAGAATTGTTTAGCTTCATATGTTACAATCAACATTTTAATTCATTTTAATTGTCCAGAGTTAGCCGGAACAGTTAGCGTGGAATCCTTAATAGATTTTTAATTAGTTAAATCGTGTGTTTCTAACAATTTTTTTTTTTTTTTATTTTGTCCAATGTTTTCTTCTTTATGCCACTTGTTGGATTCTGGTAGGTCAAAATCCGAATATGAAATTTGATTGAAAGTGGTTATTCTGGGGTGAGCGGATACGAATATCGGTGGTTGTAAGTAAGATAATAGATAACCGTTGAATCAGATTCAAGAATGTACAATATAACTTATTAATGTGAATTCTAAATATTCCTCGGGTACTACCCACCCGTTAAAATATTTTCATCATTAATAGTTTGTACAAAGGAATTTTTAATTACTATCTTTATGAAAATATACTTGCATATATATTTTCTTCAGAGATAATCATAGATTTAATGAGTCAATAAGATATTAAACTCATTTGATTTATCGTTAATTCTAGATTACATAATCTCTAAGACTTTAGAAATTACATAATCGTCATACGATACGTAAAGCAAAGATAATCGATGTAGAACGATATATAGAACCAAGATCATACTCGAAGTACAGATATTGAGTCGTGTGATGTTGATATTCGAGATACAGATTGTGATGTTGAGATTTAAGGCGCGGTTGTGATTGGGGTGATAAAGGTACTGTCGGTGTTGACGATGGTAGTACGGATTATGCTGCTGCTGGTGCTGCTGTTGGTGTTTGTAACCTTCGCACCATATTCTCCAAAACCACTACCCGAGCACGGAGTTCGTTGACTTCTTCTATTATACCGGGATGATTAACGGTTGGAACGAGCGAATGAACAAGATTTGAAATATGGGATAGTATGTAATCATGACGAGATACTCTAGAAATGAGCGAGAAAATGGTGTTTCGAATAGGTTCGCCGGTAAGTGCTTCAGGTTCATCGTTAAGAGGACAATTTGGTGGATGGAATGGATCACCTTCTTCTTGCCTCCAGAAATTTAGTATATTACGAACCCATCCCCAATTCATCCAGAATAGATGATGGAAAATTGGTTGATCCATTCCGGTAATGCTGTTCTCGGAGCTCGAATGGAAATCCATATCGGCGAAGCTATCGAAGTCGGAGGAATTTGAGCTGGATGATGAATCCATCTTGTATGGTCGGAGAAATGAATTTTTGGTTTGGAATAGATTATAGGAGTTGGGTTTGGTACTCTTCAATACATAATTTACATATGTATATATAATATCAAAATCCCATGAATTACGGAGAATCTTTGAAATACGTCAGGCAATGTCTATAGTAACAGATACGCTAGGATATGAATTTTGTCTATACACTATCGATGCACTAAATGCAGTAAGACGTGTCTAGACTTAAGAATGATAAGCAGGAAGTTCTCTAAGAATGATAAGCAGATGATTTCCGACTAGGATTGATAAGCAAAACTTTTGACAGGCAGACACGGTCAAAGTCCAGACTCACTTAATGTATCCTAACAACTACTAGTTAGACACACTAATGCAAGGCCTGGTTCGCTAAGACCAACGCTCCGATACCAACTGAAAGGATGCGAAACTAATCATCCGGACGTTGTCCATATTGATTACAAACGAATTACAATAGTTGATAACATTGCGAGGTACTTGCCCTCTATATGATACATCTTACAAAAGTTGCATTTATTCTTAAAAGGTAATCTATAGTTACATCCATAATTGACATATTCGCCTGACATTTCATAATATTCAAATAACCTAAACCGCCATTTACTTAATAATAGTCTCTAAGAACTTCAATGACTCGAATGCAACGCCTTATGATATAAGTCCTTAATGGCCTCAAGTAGTATCCTTAGTACGAGATAATGCACAGCGGAAGACTTAATTCATACCTGAGAATAACATGCTTTAAAATGTCAACATAAAGTTGGTGAGATATAGGTTTAATGTCGACAGCGATATAAATATAGACCACAAGATTTCATATATAAACATTTTAATAAAAATATTCTAAGTGGTTGAGCACTTGGTAACCATACTTAACAATTAATCACGTCGCATATTCCCTTTAATATGAAATCTTACTACACTGTACCAAGTGTAGTCACGAAACGAAGTACTGTGCAACCGTTGAATACTGGTCGTCCAGTCCGGTTGGGGTTGTCAGGCCCGATAGATCTATCAACAGGATTCGCGTTTACAATACCGCTGTAAATATTAGTTACCAAGCTACAGGGAAGTATGCCAGTGGTACAACTCAACGTAGAATATATTTTTCAGTTACTTGTGTCCATAACGTAAAACATAAAATACATGTATTCTCATCCCGAAATATTTAGAGTTTAAAAGTGGGACTATATACTCACTTTCGTCTTGAAGATATATATAATTTGACTTGGTCTCCGGTTGATATCACGAACCTATCCATATATAATATATCAATACCTTTTCTTTTTAAACAAACGTCACATATATATACTTGTTATACTTTTAATACTTTGAATAATTCCTTAGTCCGTAGTTAGCAGCTCGTTGTTAGTAATTCAATTTTAATGGTTCATTTTTAGATGTTTAATATACCCGCAATGAAATAAATAAAACCCCCAATGAAATAAATAAAACCACATCGTATATGTATTGGTCGAGATTAATCTTGACCCACGGTACCGGTGTTGTCAAATGACGTGTTGCGTACATAAAGTACCGGTGTTGTCAAATGACGTGTTGCGTACAAACATGGGATCTTATGATTAATCTTTTCGTGTTGTTTACGGGTGATCCTGAACCATATAAAATTGAATTATAAGTACATATATATAAAATATCATGTTATCTTAGAAATATGTGATTTATTTAATTTTTCCCAATTAATCCCGAAGTTAAACAAGTCTAGGATAACCAATTTTGTTTCGGTCATAGTTTCTTCGTTACAAATCCGTTTTCGTTGATTCAACTTGCCATCTCCTTGGATCGAGTCCCTCTTTAAGACTATGAACTGAAAATACCTTGGTTTGTATTCAAAATCACACGGCATAGGTGAAACTTTAGTGAAACTTATGAAGTTAAACATTTTTGTTACAAAAAAATAACACTTAATGACCATTTTTCTAAAAATACTTATACTTTGAATTAAATCATGAAATTTTTATGTGTTAACATATTTATAGTAAAAATCATTTTTCCAGAACATAAACCTCCAATTCAAAGTTTAAGATAGTTTTTAATTATCCAACCCAAAACAGTCCCCGGTTACACTCCGACGTCGTAAAAACAGTTTTTAAGATATTCTTTGAAAAACCAAGTTATACCTTGTTAAGTTAGCATATATTTAAGTTATATTACAGGTCTTGAAGTATTTTAAAAGTTAAGTTAGAAGGATTTATTTAGTTTGCAAACAAGTTTGAAAACTTTCAAACTATGTTCTTGTTGTTAAAATTGTATACCACAAAATATGATAGCTATATATATATAAATCGAATAAGGTTATGAACATAGATACTACCTCAAGTTCCTTGGACAAGGTTGCTGTAAAAGAGGAGTAAAAAGCTAGAACCAAAAGGGTGATGGAATTGGATGAAAGATTGGAAGTAAATTTGTGTTCTTGGAAGGATTTCTTGAAGTGTTTTTGTATGGTTTTCTTATGGTGTTTAAGTAAGGTTTTTGAAGCTAAATGATGGGGAAAATGCTTGGAGATGATCAAGTATGAAGTTAAGAGTATTTTGAGAGAGAAATGGAAGTGTAAGTATGAGAAAATGGGGTGAAGAAATGGTGTGCATGCATAAAAACGTTTTTAGGTTATAAAGGAAAAAAAAGATACCTAACTTTGTTTTCTTGCTAAATAATTCATGCTACTTGACAAATGGTTGGTTCCACATGTTTCTTAATCATTTAAGGCTGCTAAGGAGCAGATTTTTATTGGTATATACCAATAGTAAATACATCTAGAAGCTGCGTATGATACGGGTACATATACCCTAGGTATACGTATAGAAATCTTTGAGAAAACGGAACGAGGATTCAAATATAGCTATCTTTTGTAAATATACTTATATTGTTTTATGTATTTAAGTCTTTAAAAGTGATTAAATACATTACTTATACGATATATGTATAAACATTATAGGTCATAAGTATTTAAGTCAAATAACGTTACGTATGGTTATCGTTTTGAAAACTTAAGTTAGTAGTTTCAAAATATACTTATACCTTATTGTTATTAATACAAAATGAGATATTAAAACATTCTTAGATCATGTTAAATATGTATATATACATATATATACACAAACGTATAATTATCATATATTGTATAGTTCGTGATATCATCGGTCAAACTAGACGGTCAAACGTTGTGTAAAACTCTTTTCGAAAACATAAGTCTCAACAAGGCTGACCAGGCACAAAAACGGCCTGCCATACGGCTTGCCAGTATGGCAAATGGCCTGCCAAACGGTCAGACAAATGGGCTCGATAAACGGCTTGCCTTGCAAACGGCATGCCAAAAATAGCCTGCCAAAAATGGCCTGCCAAACGGCTTGCCAGCCGTTTGCAGGCAAAAACCTAGTCTATTTAAAGGACTCTCTCCATCCATTATAACACACACTCAATTTGTAATACATTTCATATTTTCAAGCTTTTAGTTAGTCTTTAGTAGTAGCTTAGCTTTTATTTTCCGGAGGATATCCCGACGAGTCCCTGCGATCTCTGGCAGATTTCTTCGGCCTTTTCAGGTTTTTATCCGAAACGCTTGTCTTTTGTATTAAACATGTGTTCTTACTTTTTATGTTTAATAATGCATTCCGATATTGCCATGATAGCTTAATTAATTTGTATGTTGCCATGATAGAAGTTTAGGTTAGCGTAATTATGTTAATTTAGTACGATTGCTGTTATAATACTGAACTAGGAAGTCTAATAGATTTGTATGCTAGCATCTTAAGGATTGACCAACCTAGGTTGTGATCAGGACTTGTCCACCTATATGAAATTAGCTACTTCATAGGATTAAGACCCCTGATTATACTATATCTGAATATTCTATGAACTCGGTATGGCCAGAGTTCCCGAGAGGCATCTAATGCACTTTTAGGACACGAAACTTAGGAATTGAGACATGAATGACCTAGTATGCCTATTGACTATTCCGAGGAGACCTCTTAGGAGCTGTTAAGATCTAGTTAGTGCCTTTACTGTGTGACCCAAGCCTATTGCATGTTCTTGTTTGATTGTTGCCTTAGGTCTTAGTCATATCAACTGTTTAGGTATTCATTAGGTTTCTATTTGCTTTACTATCAGTATGTTAACTATGATGATGTATAATGTTTGAACTGTTGTGATCTCACTAGTATGATGGAATGGTTGTTAGTTTTCATTTAAGGTTTTTCCAACTTAAATTGACGGATTCCTTCCGTTTGTGATCAGTGTTCAATTAACACGGCACGTTGTTATTCAGTTACCTAAACTGATAACGAGGGTTAGGATTAGAGCTTAACTCACTAATAAACCTAGTACTTTACTGAGGAAAACCTCCGAGGTATTGTTACCTTTCAATTATACGACCAACTGACATACTTCTCACTGCTCAAAGAGAACTCCGAGAGTTCAGAGACAAGTAGGTCTGTGTAATTGGCTCATCCAACCAGATCTACATCATTCCAGGCATAGTCTTAACATAAGCATAATTACCTTTCCCTAACCCAATAATGATATCTTGGTCAACATTTCCCTGATCTGCATACTCCGGATATCCTTCCACTTTATTTACTTTTCTGCATTTAGGACCTTTAGCTAAAATCAACTACTATCTTTTATCTAGGTAATTTAACTAAAAGACAATTATCCACTTAATCTTAAATTCGTTAATCAGCAAAAATACGACACTAGGTTAACTTACACCTTCTACACTTTAGAAAGTAAAAGTAAATTTTGGCCCCGCATAATATAAATAACGAAGACACTGTGTGCTACCGAATCGGATATCCTGCGACCTAACGACATTGCATAAATAAAACCGTCCGTTAGTAGCATATCAGTACTGTTTCTCTTGGCGCCACTGCCAAGGATCGAATATTTTGATCGAGAAAGATTTTAATCAGACAAATTATTGTTTGGTGGTGTCTAAGAAAAACAATAATACACGGACTTGGTTGTTAGATTTTTCGAACAGTCTCCAATTATATTGGAACTAAAAGGATCCTGCCTCTCCGTGGTCGGCCTGGCCACCTCGATACAAGTAATCTGTGAGAAGTCCTATCAGTTAAGATATTCGATCTAGTTAGCGACCGAATTTCAAGAATAATTGTTTTTATTAAATTATCGATCCTTTTAGTAAATTAATATTTTCTAAAAGTTACCTTTAAGTCTTTTTAAACAGAAAATCTAAAAAAATGGAACAACAAGACACCCTTGCTTCTATACATAAGTCATGCTTAGAGGAAAGAGGAGGACCAATCACCTTAGGAACCGAAGGAATTCCTGAAATCAGTTCACACATGATTAAACTAGTCAATATGATCTGTAAATTTCAAGGATTACCGACTGACGATCCAAACTTTCATATAAACAAATTTATCAGTCTGGTTGACTCTTTTAAGAAGGAAGAAAACGAGAAAAACTTTTTAAAACTTCATCTTTTTCAATATTCGCGTTCTGCACACGCTTTAGCATGGTTTGACGAACTTAACCCAAATTCAATCCTACATGGGAGGATTTAGCCACTAAATTTCTAAACAAATTTTATCCACCCTCCCTTCAAACCTATTTAAGAAATGACATTACAAACTTTTCTCAAAAAGAAAATGAGTCATTGTGTCTAGCATGGAATATAATAAAGATGATGTTTAAAAGATGTCCAAATCATTCGTTAAGTTGGGCAGACATAATCTGTACGCTTTACAATGGTTTGACCAAGGATGATAAGTCTCTCCAAGACATGGCCTCTCAAGGCAATTTCATGCCCCGAACAGCAAACGAAGCATGGAATCTCTTGGGCACAATAGCTGCACAACAGAAAGATTGGAACAATGAAGCTGCTGAGAAGAATGACGTCTTCGATCACACGGTAAAAATGCTGGAAACCAGGTTACAAGATCTCACCCTCACTCTTCAAAATTTACCACTTCCTAGAAACTCCGATGCTACTAGAACCAATCTAAGGTATCCTTACCCTAGATGGGCACACAAACAGCAAAATAGCTCGAATCATAATATAATCTTCCCGTTGCACAAACCTACTCTCCACTCTAAGGAAATTTTAGTTGAATTTATGAAAAAGCAATACGCGATAAACCTTCAAGTCATAGAATGTCAGAATAAGTTCGATAATTTGATAAAGACTTTTGAAGAACTAATCACTAATTTTCAGCTTACGCTTAAATGATTAACCACTAAAGTTGATAGAGAGTGTAGTGAGTTTAATACCCTAGTAATTACTAGAGGAGTGAAGGAAACAACTGTCAATATACCCATACAAGATTTTTCCGTTAAGGAACCTGTGTCAATTGACCCAGTTGTCAATCCACCGGGACCTATCTCTCCTAAGGCCCCGGAAATTATTCCGCGCGCCCGCATACCTTTCCCAGGTAGGCTTAGGAAGGAAAAACAACAAGCGCAATTCGCTAAGTATTGGGATATTATTAAGAATTTTCATTTGAATGTACGACTAGTAGATGCTTTAGTAGAAATGCCAAAATGCGCTAAATTTTTCAAAGAACTGCTTTCAAACAAAGAGAGATTAAGAGAGATAGTTAGCTTGCCCTTAAGTGAAGAATGTTCGTTAGTGTTACAACATGGAATTCTCCCTAAGTTAGGAGATATAGGAAGATTAACGGTACCTTGCTACCTGCAAGATGTCCAAATTAGCAATGTGTTACCAGACTTAGGAGCCAGTGTAAACCTAATGCCCTATTCATTATTCAAGAAGCTAGGATTAAATGACTTAAGGCCCACCAGAATGACTATCCAACTCGCGGACAGATCAGTTAAGATTCCTCGAGGAATAGCTGAAGATGTCCTAGTTAGAGTGGATAAGTTCGCGTTTCCCGTTGATTTCGTCATTATGGATATTGAGGAAGACACGAAGGTCCCACTTATTCTTGGCAGACCATTTCTGAATACTGCCAAGGCCATAATTGACGTTCACGATAAATCATTGAAATTAAGGGTTGGAGGAGAAGAAATCACATTCAATGTTGATCGCCTCATGAACCATCCTAAGAAAGAAGATGTGAATCTCTCTGATTCTTTTCAAGAACTCGTCAACGAATACCTGGAAAAGACCATGGCTATATGTAGTCAAGATCAAATTTCTAAGGATTTGTTCTTTATACCTCCTAAAGGAAATCTCGACAACAATTCAGCCATAAACCTTAGTCAACACATATCTACCCTCTCTGAAAGTAACTTTCTTGGCAAGACTATTCAAATAGCACCACTAGGACAAGGCATTCCTTTACCTCTATTAAGGAGAATACCGAATGAAGAAACGGATTACATTCCGGTATATCAGGAACCCCAGTCAAAGGAGGACTGTGAGGAGTTTCCCGAACTATCCTTTGAAGACGTTTCTGAAGAGGAAGCATTAAGAAAGACGATTTCCAGAAATGAAGAACAGATAGCATCAGTGACCGCTACTGAAGAATCAGAATTCCAGGAGAAGTACGACTCATTAGATTGAAAGGAGATAGCTAGGATGAAGCCATCTATCGAGGAACCTCCAGAATTGGAATTGAAGAAGTTACCCAACAATCTGGAGTATGCATTCTTAGAAGGAGAATCGCAACTCCCTGTAAACATATCGAAAGACCTCACACCACAAGAGAAGGTGAAATTGATTCAAGTTTTGAAATCACATAAGAAGGCAATTGCTTTGAAGATCTCCAACATCAAAGGGATCAGCCCCAACTATTGCACCCACAAGATCTTCATGGAAGATGATTTCAAACCTTCAGTTCAGAGGCAAAGAAGGGTCAACCTCATGATTCAAGAAGTCGTCAAGAAAGAAGTAATCAAACTTCTGGACGTCGGTCTGATCTATCCTATCTCTGATTCGCCATGGGTTAGTCCTGTTCAAGTGGTACCCAAAAAGGGAGGGACAACCGTAATTCAAAATGAGAATAATGAGCTTATTCCAACTCGGGAAGTCATCGGTTGGAGGGTTTGCACCCCATATTTATACTCTCAGGCTCAACCGTACGGTTGAGCACACGGTTCACCTTCCAACCGCGCGTCAGACATTCACTCGTGCGTGTGACCTAGAAGTCTAATGGACAACTTTGAATCTTGGTCATTCGTACGGTTAACCTCAGGCGTACGGTAACTCGTATGGTTCACATCTCAATCGTGAGAGTGAGCCACTTATGCAATTTCAAATTCTTACAAACTTAGGATTTCGACTCATTTATCAATTTTAGAGCTAACTAGCACTTTCAATTAGAGTCATAAATCACTAATCCATCAAGAAATGATAATTAACACTTAGGAAATCCAAACAACTTAATCTAATTGAGGTTATTACTCCAAACATTCTGTTTCACATGAGTAAATCCTACAGTGTAATGTCATCTTAAGTTCACTAACACCTTAAGTCATAAAAACTTTTTCAAACAATCACAAGCTCTACAAACTTCAAACTTATGGATTTGGTGGCCAAAAATATCTTGATCTTAACAAGGTTCTCTCAGATGTCATTGTGCATTCAGAGGATAATCAGAAAACAAATGAAAGTTAAAATCTTTATGAATTTTCTGATGTATAATGTCATGCAACTAAAATTATGCAAAGGAAAGACATTCTATCATGAAATGCAATAACATGCAAACTAAAATCTTTTTTTTGTTTAACAAGTTTCAATGTAAGCTATTTAATAAACAGATAAGTGAAACAAACAAATCCACATTCTTTTTGTGAGAAATATGATTAATTAATTTAAAAATGGATCAAAACTGACATATTGAATCAACTACTATTGTTCATTCCCAATTATCCAGTCTATGTCTATTATCATGCAATTCCTGATATAAATCCTCATTAAACATGAACATATTCATTCAGGACACTTCGACAATCATGTTGGCATTAATTACTTTGAATATTATAGAGCAGTGATTTTTGAGATCACGCTAAGTTCATTAATCCTTGATTCTTTCATCACTTATGATTTTGCGTTGTTATTAGGTTGTCAATTCATTACATGTAACTTTCCGTTATCTCTATCCATGTACTTCACTCAAATTGAACAGGAAGGTTCTCACGGCATTTTGAATAACCCTGTCAGCCTTTGGCTTCTACCAATGTGTTGAAAATCTTCAATCTAGTTGGCTCGACTGATCTCAGAATATATTGAGTTATCCGAATAGGCGCATTATTTACCACGGGGATTGGTCTACAGTTAAAGCAGACTTGCCTGATGACCAGTCGTCACACGAAATAAATCTCGAGGCCTTTGATTTCTTTATTGTTCAAGTTGACATTAGTAAATGGAATTGAAAGTTAAACTTTCTCTTATTTGCCTTTGGCACATTATATGCTTTCACACATTATATGCTTTGAGCACATGTATAGCATTTTAGAGTATACCTAGGTAAGTATCTTCCTAACTTATAGCCTTAATGGGTATAACCCTAAATCGCAGACGACAAGAATCTTGATAGTTCAATGTGAATGTCGTGATTAAACAATTCAAGATGTGCGGGGTGTCACACTAAGAATGATCTGAGTTCTTTTATGAGTACTTCATGAATCAGCATTCTTCATACTTTCAAACTTCAGGACTTTGCCATCTTGATACTGCAATTATTTTTGACTTTGATTTTCTTTTGATATTTGATTTTCACAGCATATCATCGTCTTTTGATATATTAATTTTGAACTGTATCACGAATGGAACTTCCATTATGTTTTGTTGTATTCATGCTTGAACTCATGTTTCGTTATTTTGTTGTGCTCAGATCTCTCGAAGGTGTTCTCCCTTAAATGCTTGAACGGTCCGCAATAAAGAATCATACTTTTCGACTTTAAGCGAGAAGGGACACTTACTTCGACATAAACTAATTTTTGTCTGACTTTTCGGAGTTTAGTTTCGATTATTAAGTCTCAGGCCCGTGATAACGTGGTATGCACCAGCCAAACAGATAACCCTCAACTCCTTAAATGATCTATTGAATGTCCCAATCATAGCTGTGAGGCTGAATTGGTAGAGCAACGTTTGAATATTGCTTGGGGACATCCAACACCAACTTTCTCTAACGATTATCAGTTATGATAGGGGATACCCTCAACCAACTGTTGAGTTCCTCAACAATTATCATTAGATACAGTTTCAGAGATAATTAGGTGACTATCTTCACACACTACAAATTGTCCATGACTTCTGATTCTTAGATGATCATTATTCTTATTATGATTGTCTAATGCCAAGAATTCATAAGTCACATCTATCAGTACATCACACAACAGATAAACATAAACGTTCATATCAGTCCTTACTAATCAATTATCAATTCTCAGTACAGTAATTTTGTCATCTCCAACAAATTAATCAAAACAAGCTCATTTTCGAATTATTCATCTTTTTAAGATTTTCTGATGAGGCATTTTACACTTTTTAGGTATTTTTTTATTGATAACATATACTCCCCCTAAAATACTAAAAACATAAAATCTTTTTGTGTTTTGGCATTTTAACCAAACAGAAAATATCCACAGACTAGCATGCAAGCATGAAAGAAATCATATAAAGAAATGCAGACGGCAAGCAAAAATATGCAGTACAGATAATTAAAAACTAAAAATCTATATGTCATGCACCCTACATGCACAGTATAAAAGTTTGATTAATCCTCACACACGACATCTGAAATCACTTTGTCTCGATCAACAATGCCATTCATCTCTAAAAGTAGCAAGAACCTAGATTTATCAAAAGCCTTAGTGAAAAGATCAGCCCTCTGGTCCTTAGTATCTATTCTCTTAACCTCAATAATCTTTTTCTCATGGAAATATTCAAACGTTGCTCTATCAATTCAGCCTCACAGCTATGATTGGGATATTCAATAGATCATTTAAGGAGTTGAGGGTTATCTGTTTGGCTGGTGCATACCACGTTGTCACGGGCCTGAGACTTAATAATCAAAACTAAAACTCTGAAAATTTAGACAAAAATTAGTTTATGTCGAAGTAAGTGTCCCTTCTCGCTTAAAGTCGAAAAGTATGATTCTTTATTGCGGACCGTTCAAGCATTTAAGGGAGAACACCTTCGAGTGATCTGAGCACAACAAAATAAAGAAACATGAGTTCAAGCACGAATACAACAAAACATGATAGAAGTTCCATTCGTGATACAGTTCAAAATCAATATATCAAAAGACGATGATATGTTATGAAAATCAAATGTTAAAAGAAAATCAAAGTCAAAAATAATTGGCGTATCAAGATGGAAAAGTCCTGAAGTTTGAAAGTATGAAGAATGCTGATTCATGAAGTACTCATAAAAGAACTCAGATCATTCTTAGTGTGATGCCCCCGCACAGCTTGAATTGTTTAATCACGATGTTCACATCGAACTATCAAGATTCTTATCATCTGTGATTTAGGGTTATACCCATTAAGGCTATAAGTTAGGAAGATACTTACCTAGGTATACTCTAAAATGCTATACATGTGCTCAAAGCATATAATGTGTGAAAGCATATAATGTGCCAAAGGCATATAAGAGAAAGTTGCAGTGACCCGAACTTTTCCATGTTTATATATATATTAAATGAAATTGTTATTTTACATGATTAAGTGTTTCCAACATGTTAAGCAATCAAACTTATTAAGACTTGATTAATTGAAATAGGTTTCATATAAACAATTGACCAACCAAGTTGACCGGTGATTCACGAACGTTAAAACTTGTAAAAACTATATGATGACATATATATGGTTATATATATAGTTAACATGATATTATGATAAGTAAACATATCATTAAGTATATTAACAATGAACTACATATGTAAAAACATGACTACTAACTTAATGATTTTGAAACGAGACATATATGTAACGATTATCGTTGTAACGGCATTTAATGTATATATATCATATTAAGAGATATTCGTACATCTAAATATCGTGATAATATAATAATTTAAAATCTATTTTGATATTATAAACATTGGGTTAACAACATTTAACAAGATCGTTAACCTAAAGGTTTCAAAACAACACTTACATGTAACGACTAACGATGACGTAACGACTCAGTTAAAATGTATATACATGTAGTGTTTTAATATGTATTCATACACTTTTGAAAGAATTCAATACACTTATCAAAATACTTCTACTTAAAAAAATGCTTACAATTACATCCTCGTTCAGTTTCATCAACAATTCTACTCGTATGCACCCGTATTTGTACTCGTACAATACACAGCTTTTAGATGTATGTACTATTGGTATATACACTCCAATGATCAGATCTTAGCAGCCCATATGAGTCACCTAACACATGTGGGAACCATCATTTGGCAACTAGCATGAAATATCTCATAAAATTACAAAAATATGAGTAATCATTCATGACTTATTTACATGAAAACAAAATTACATATCCTTTATATCTAATCCATACACCAACGACCAAAAACACCTACAAATACTTTCATTCTTCAATTTTCTTCATCTAATTGATCTCTCTCAAGTTCTATCTTCAAGTTCTAAGTGTTCTTCATAAATTTCAAAAGTTCTAGTTTCATAAAATCAAGAATACTTCCAAGATTGCAAGTTTACTTCCAAGTTTTCTAAATCCATTCCAAGTAATCATCCAAGATCAAGAAACCTTTGTTACTTACAGTAGGTTATATTTCTAATACAAGGTAATACTCATATTCAAACTTTAATTAAATTTCTATAACTATAACAATCTTATTTCGAGTGAAAATCTTACTTGAAATTGTTTTCGTGTCATGATTCTGCTTCAAGAACTTTCAAGCCATCGAAGGATCCTTTGAAGCTAGATCCATTTTTCTCATTTCCAGTAGGTTTATCCAAGGAACTTGAGTTATTAATGATGTTCATAACATCATTCGATTCATACATAAAAAGCTGTCTTATTCAACGTTATAAACTTATAATCACTAGAACATAGTTTAGTTAATTCTAAACTTGTTCGCAAATAAAGTTAATCCTTCTAACTAGACCTTTAAAATCAACTAAACACATGTTATATATCTATATGATATGCTAACTTAATGATTTAAAACCCGAAAACACGATAAACACCATAAAACTGGATATACGCCGTCGTAGTAAAACCGGGAGCGGTTTTGGTTGGGATAATTAAAAGCTAAGAAGAACTTTGATTTAAAAGCTATACTTCTGGAAAAATTATTTTTCTTATGAACATGAAACTATATCCAAAAATCATGGTTAAACTCAAAGTGAAAGTATGTTTTTCAAAATAGTCATCAAGATGTCGTTCTTTCGACGGAAATGACTACCTCTTTCAAAAACGACTTGTAACTTGTATTTTCAACTATAAACTTATACTTTTTCTATTTAGATTCATAAAGTTAAGTTCAATACAAAACCGTGGCCACTGGAATCACTCAAAACGGATTAGAAACGAAGAAATGGCGAGTAAAACAAGATTGATAAAAACTACTCATTTTACCTACGTGAAAGTTAGTAATAAATCTATTCCAACCATAACCTAATCAACTTATATTGTATATTATGTAATCTTGAGATACCATAGACACGTATACAATGTTTTGACATATCATGTCGACCCATCTATATATATATTGCGGAACAACCATAGACACTCTATATGTAAATGTTGGAGTTAGCTATATAGGGTTGAGGTTGATTCCAAAATATATATATAGTTTGATTTGTGATCAATACTGAGATACGTATACACTGGGTCGTGGATTGATTCAAGATAATATTTATTGATTTATTTCTGTACATCTAACTGTGGACAACTAGTTGTAGGTTACTAACGAGGACAGCTGACTTAATAAACTTAAAACATCAAAATGTATTAAAAGTATTGTAAATATATTTTGAACATACTTTGATATATATGTATATATTGTTATAGGTTCGTGAATCAACCAGTGGCCAAGTCTTACTTCCCGATGAAGTAAAAATCTGTGAAAGTGAGTTATAGTCCCACTTTTAAAATCTAATATTTTTAGGATGAGAATACATGCAGGTTTTATAAATGATTTACAAAATAGACACAAGTACGTGAAACTACATTCTATGGTTGAATTATCGAAATCGAATATGCCCCTTTTTATTAAGTCTGGTAATCTAAGAATTAGGGAACAGACACCCTAATTGACGCGAATCCTAAAGATAGATCTATTGAGCCTAACAAACCTCATCCAAAGTACAGGATGCTTTAGTACTTCGAAATTTATATCATATCCGAAGGGTGTCCCGGAATGATGGGGATATTCTTAAATATGCATCTTGTTAATGTCGGTTACCAGGTGTTCACCATATGAATGATTTTTATCTCTATGTATGGGATGTGTATTGAAATATGAAATCTTGTGGTCTATTATTATGATTTGATAATATATAGGTTAAACCTATAACTCACCAACATTTTTGTTGACGTTTTAAGCATGTTTATTCTCAGGTGATTATTAAGAGCTTCCGCTGTCGCATACTTAAATAAGGACGAGATTTGGAGTCCATGTTTTTATGATATTGTGTAAAAACTGCATTCAAGAAACTTATTTCGTTGTAACATATTTGTATTGTAAACCATTATGTAATGGTCGGGTGTAAACAGGATATTTTAGATTATCATTATTTGATAATCTACGTAAAGCTTTTTAAACCTTTATTGATGAAATAAAGGTTATGGTTTGTTTTAAAATGAATGCAGTCTTTGAAAAACGTCTCATATAGAGGTCAAAACCTCACAACGAAATCAATTAATATGGAACGTTTTTAATCAATAAGAACGGGACATTTCAGTTGGTATCCGAGCATTGGTCTTAGAGAACCAAAATTTTGCATTAGTGTGTCTTATCGAGTTTGTTAGGATGCATTAGTGAGTCTGGACTTCGACCGTGTTTACTTGAAAAATGATTGCTTAACAAATTTTGTTGGAAACTATATATTTTTAACATGTGAATATTATGTGATATATTAATCTCTTAACGTGTTTGATATTATGTGATAGATGTCTACCTCTAGAACAAGTCCCATTGACTCACCTAATAATAATGAAGAGTCAAATGTAAATTGGAATAATTCGTGGACAGATTCACAAGTTCCCGAAGAGGAACCGGAAGAAGAGTCGGAACTGGAAGAAGAATTGGAACCGGAAGAAGAAATAGAACCAGTGGGGGAAATAATAAAACGGTTAAGTAGAAGAAAATCCTCAACCAACCGACCAAAGTTAATTATGGTCAATGGTGTTTCCGCCAAGGAAGCAAAGTATTGGGAGGATTACTAATTCTTCGACGAATCGGATCCCGACAAGGAATCCGATGATGTTATAGAAATTACCCCAACGCAATTTAATAAGGCAAAAGAGAACAATAAGGGAAAGGGCATAAAAATAGAGAAATTTGATTCCAAACCCGATGAACTTTATATGTATCGTCAACACCCGTATTTCTTAAGTTGTGACAATAACCCGGGAACCTCTAAACCACCAGGTTTTTCTAAACCAATGTGGAAAACGATGGCTCGTATTAGGGGAACATCATATATCCCTAGAAACTTGTCAAAACGAACCAAAACCGAAGAAGAAGAAACGAGCAAGTCAGAATAAGATAGTTGTATTCGTGTGGTGTAATATATGTAATATAGTGTGCTTATGCTTTATGATATATGTAAAAATTGCTTGTATTAATAAGTATTTTTTTTATGAATCTAACTCTTGTCTATTTTACAGTTTAAAAACACAAAGTGGATAGACAACTCAATATTTTAAGATACCTACCCGGAGACATGATTGATGAAATCTTGTCTAGAGTCGGTCAGAATTCCTCGGCACAACTATTTAAGGTGAGATCAGTTTGTAAGACATTCGAAGAACGTTCCAAGAATTCCTTGGTTTATAAAAGGATTTCGTTCGAAAGATGGGAGATATCACATTGGGAAATCCATAAGTTACGATGTGTTTACTTTGACGCATATATTGCGAGGAACCCAAATGCTATTTTACGCAACGGGTTAAGAAATTATTTTGACTCAATATATCCGAATATAGGACTTCGTGATTTAGAAAAAGCGGCTAACATGCAACATAAAGAAGCATGTTATGCTTACGGCTTAGTAATGTTCGCTTCTCACCAAAGTGAGAACAAGAACATCGGGCTACAACTATTAAACAAAACGTTCCCATAAGTGACGGAGTCTGTAATTGGGGTAAGAAATGAGGTTTTTAGATTGTTAAGGGACTGTTGGATATTACGTAACCCTCGTCCCTTTGACGACGTTACAACACGCTGTCTTATCAACGGCCATAACGGTTATGTTCCACAAGACCAAGGATGGAAAGTAGTCCTAGTAAAACCAGAATGCATGACTTGTTTCTGGACGTATGAATTACGTGTCTTTATTGCCTTTGCTGAACGACTTGTGTACTAGCTAGAATTATCTTCACAACCATCTTGTATCAAATTTATTGTGTGCTATATTTCATGCTATATGTAAAATAAGTGGTATTGTAAGTTTGTAAAATATTGTGTAAAAGTTTGAACGCGAAATATTATTATAATCAGTTTTTCATATAGAATTGTAGTAGTTGAATTGTATATTAGCTACTAAGTATGAACTTAACGGGTAGGTACTACCCGAATTTAAACTTATAAAACGCTAATATGAAGAAAAAGCTTTTATAAATGAGTTCATATTATGCTACGAGATACTATTGACTACTCTTAATATTCTGTATGATTAACTTGTTTCATTTGACTATTTGAAGGAAATGGCACCGACTACTCGACAAACCTTGAATATGAGCGAAGAGGAATTTCGTGCCTTTCTTGCTTCAAACATAGCCGCAGTACAGGCTGCGCTACATACCAACAATAACCTTGGATCTAGCTGTACAGGAAATCGTGTAGGATGCACCTACAAAGAATTCACTGCCTGCAAACCTTTGGAATTTGATGGAACCGAAGGACCAATCGGATTGAAACGGTGGACCGAGAAGGTTGAATTGGTGTTTGCCATAAGTAAGTGTACTGAAGAGGACAAAGTGAAGTACGCTACGCATACCTTCACAGGTTCTGCGTTAACATGGTGGAATACCTATCTAGAGCAAGTGGGACAAGATGATGCTTACGCACTACCGTGGTCAGCATTCAAGCACTTGATGAACGAGAAGTACCATCCCAGAACTGAGGTCAATAAGCTCAAGACAGAACTTAGAGGGTTACGAACCCAAGGATTTGATATTACCACGTACGAAAGACGATTCACAGAATTATGCCTATTGTGTCCGGGAGCGTTCGAATATGAGGAAGAGAAGATCGACACGTTTGTGAAAGGATTACCGGAAAGAATCCAAGAAGATATAAGTTCACACGAGCCCGCCTCCATACAACAGGCATGTAGAATGGCTCACAAACTAGTGAACCAAATTGAAGAAAGAATTAAAGAACAGACTGCTGAAGAGGCCAATGTGAAGCAAGTCAAAAGAAAGTGGGAGGAAAACGGTGATAAGAATCACCAATACAACAACAACAGCAATTACAACAATAATCGCAACAAATATCCCAACAATCGCAACATCAATCACAACTACAACAAACGGCCCAACAACAACAACAACAACAACAACAACAACAATAACAACAGCAGCAGCAGCAGCAGCAGCTACAACAATCATCCCAACAACAATAATAACCGCAACAACAACAACAACAACAACAACAACAACAATCAAAAGCAGCTATGCCAAAGGTGTGAAAAGTATCACTCGGGGTTCTGCACCAAATTTTGCAACAAGTGTAAAAGAAATGGTCATAGCGCGGTGAAGTGTGAGGTCTACGGACCAGGGGTTAACAGAACGAAAGGAACAAATGGTGTCGGAATGAGTAATGGCGGAGCAAGTAGTGTCGGAGCAAGTTATGCCAATGTAGTTTGTTATAAATGTGGAAAACTGGGCCACATTATTAGAAATTGCCCGAACCAGGAGAACACGAATGGACAAGGCCGTGGAAGAGTTTTCAATATTAATGCGGCAGAGGCACAGGAAGACCCGGAGCTTGTTACGGGTACGTTTCTTATTGACAATAAATCTGCTTACGTTTTATTTGATTCGGGTGCGGATAGAAGCTATATGAGTAGAGATTTTTGTGCTAAATTAAATTGTCCATTGACGCCTTTAGATAGTAAATTTTTACTCGAATTAGCAAATGGTAAATTAATTTCAGCAGATAATATATGTCGGAATCGAGAAATTAAACTGGTTAGCGAAACATTTAAGATTGACTTGATACCAGTAGAGTTAGGGAGTTTTGTTGTGATAATCGGTATGGACTGGTTGAAAGAAGTGAAAGCAGAGATCGTTTGTTACAAAAATGCAATTCGCATTATACGAGAAAAAGGAAAACCCTTAATGGTGTACGGAGAAAAGTGCAACACGAAGCTACATCTTATTAGTAATTTGAAGGCACAAAAACTAATAAGAAAAGGTTGCTATGCTGTTCTAGCACACGTCGAGAAAGTACAAACTGAAGAAAAGAGCATCAATGATGTTCCCGTCGCCAAAGAATTTCCCGATGTATTTCCGAAAGAATTACCGGGATTACCCCCACATCGATCCGTTGAATTTCAAATAGATCTTGTACCAGGAGCTGCACCAATAGCTCGTGCTCCTTACAGACTCGCACCCAGCGAGATGAAAGAACTGCAAAGCCAATTACAAGAACTTTTAGAGCGTGGTTTCATTCGACCAAGCACATCACCGTGGGGAGCTCCTGTTTTGTTTGTCAAGAAGAAAGATGGTACATTTAGGTTGTGTATTGACTACAGAGAGTTGAACAAACTTACCATCAAAAACCATTATCCACTGCCGAGAATTGACGACTTATTTGATCAACTACAAGGCTCGTCGGTTTATTCGAAGATCGATTTACGTTCTGGATATCACCAAATGCGAGTAAAGGAGGATGATATTCCAAAAACTGCTTTTAGGACGCGTTATGGTCATTACGAGTTTATGGTTATGCCGTTTGAATTGACTAACGCACCAGATGTGTTCATGGACCTTATGAACCGAGTGTGTGGGCCATATCTTGACAAGTTTGTCATTGTTTTCATCGATGACATACTTATTTACTCAAAGAATGATCAAGAGCACGAAGAACATTTGAGAAAAGTACTAGAAGTATTGAGGAAAGAAAAACTGTACGCTAAGTTTTCAAAGTGTGCATTTTGGTTGGAAGAAGTTCAATTCCTCGGTCACATAGTGAACAAAGAAGGTATTAAGGTGGATCCGGCAAAGATAGAAACTGTTGAAAAGTGGGAAACCCCGAAAACTCCGAAACACATACGCCAGTTTTTAGGACTAGCTGGTTACTACAGAAGGTTTATCCAAGACTTTTCCAGAATAGCAAAACCCTTAACTGCATTAACGCATAAAGGGAAGAAATTTGAATGGAAGGATGAACAAGAGAAAGCGTTCCAGTTATTGAAGAAAAAGCTAACTACGGCACCTATATTGTCATTGCCTGAAGGGAATGATGATTTTATGATTTATTGTGACGCATCAAAGCAAGGTCTCGATTGTGTATTAATGCAACGAACGAAGGTGATTGCTTATGCGTCTAGACAATTGAAGATTCACGAATAAAATTATACGACGCATGATTTGGAATTAGGCGCAGTTTTTTTTGCCTTAAAGACTTGGAGGCACTACTTATATGGGGTCAAAAGTATTATATATTTTAACGACCGGTCCTATTTCTCCCGGACGGAGTCATCAACAGTTGGTTCCATTGCGATGATCGACTCCAAGTAATGTCCTTAGAATGAGCAAATGCACAGCGGAAGACTTAATTTGTACCTGAGAATAACATGCTTTAAAATGTCAACATAAAGTTGGTGAGATATATAGGTTTGATGCTAGCAGCGTTATAACTATGGACCACAAGATTTCATATTTATAAACATAATACACTCGCAAGTGTATGAAAAGCATTCCAAGCAGTGGGCACCCGGTAACTAGCCTTAACAAGAGTGTGTACCCCTGAGTTATAATAATATGTGCACCGAATCAAGTGCGTTCCGTTAACCTCGAAGTACTAAACACCCGTTCTTCTAGTTTAGTAGTGACTAGAACAACATCTGGGTGGGGGTGTAAAACCCGATAGATCTATCTTTAGGATTCGCGCCTACTAGTTCATAAACCAATAGTTAAAGTTACCAAGCTAGGGGATTTTTGATTCAAACCCATGTAGAACGTAATTTTAGTCACTTGTGTCCATAACGTAAATCATTTATAAAAATAGCGCATGTATTCTCAGCCCAAAAATATTTAAAGTTTAAAAGGGACTATATACTCACCTAATGTATTTTGTAGTAAAAATACATATAACGACATCGAACACGTATAAGGTTGGCCTTCGATTCACGAACCTATATCATTTGTATAATTATTAACACATATGGTCGTAATCGAACAAAATTTAAATATTATATCCTAAATTACATATTATATATATATATATATATATATATATATATATATATATATATATATATATTGAATTTATGTATATATTCAAAATGATTAATATTAATATATATATTTCTGATAAAAATATCTAATTTGCCATTTATGAATATTTATATAAAAATGATTAATGTGATTAATACATACTTACAACATTAAAACTTTTATTCTCATAATAATTTTAATGTTTATGATATTGATAATACTAATAAAAATAATACTGATAGTGTTAGTGATAGTGATAATAAAATAATGATGGTTAATAATGATAAGATTCTCTATTACAAACAATATTAATAGTGGTATTTATATTAATAATAATAATAATAATATTTATAATGATACTTATGTTAATAATATTAATACTAATTCTAATAATTATAACATGATACTAATACTAATATTAACGAAAATAATAATAAGTTTTATTGTTTTCATAATAGTAATAATAATAATAATAATAATAATAATAATAATAATAATAACATTAATAATAATCATAATAACAATAATTACTAAAAATAATAATAATAGTATTAAAATTTAAGAGTGTATACCCTTGAGAAACTTTTCTAAAAAGATTTGTCGCTTGCGAGACTCGAACCCATGACCTCCCGGACATTCGACAACACCCATAACCATCCCGCCAAGCCTGCTTTTCTGATTTATACCCAAACCTACAGTATATAACCCATATTTCGATTTCTAGTTTCCCTCTTCATCTTCTTCATAATAACAATCAACCAAAACCCAAACGATTTTTAACAGCAAGTAATAGGTTTTATTCTTAAACTTTCTAACCGAAATATGATCAACCAATCCAGTTATTAATTATTATTAAAACGCAAAAAAAAAATATATTTATATACATATACTTGCTGCTGCTGTCGATGTTAAGGAAAAAAAAAATTGATTAAGATTTTAAGGACGTTTTAGCAAAAGTTTTCAACACAAACTACACTTCAAATCACCCCTTAAAACTTCCTTAAACACCAATTGATCCTGAAACGTAAAAATTAATTCGAATTTCTTGATGAACCGATTTTTTTTGACTTTTGACATAAACAATTTAATTCCGAAATTCGAATTCGTTAGCTCACATTGAGACTTAGGACTTCACAGGCAGTTAAAACGAATCATCCTTAACATAACTGTATATCCAGATTTTTAAATCGCGTTTGAATTGGTGTTTTGGCCAAAAAGTCGAATAGCAGGGCATCGTATCTGTTCTTTTCTGTTTTATTTTTTTTTTAATTAAGGAAACTGAAAGTATTTGTGGCCAATTATGTGGTATATAATAGATCAGTTTAGCTGTTAAATTAATAATTGGGATGAGGGATAACGACCTCAGATCACGGACGCACAGAAAGTAGCAGATATCTACAAAACAGATAGCGTAAGAATTTTATATTTATGTGTATGTCAGTAAGTATTATTTATTTATACATCTATATAAATATACGTATATATCTGTAATTATATCCGTATTTATAGCATTGTATACGTATACCTGTACTTGTAAAAATTAGGCGTATGAATCTACACTCATTATAACATAATTGTATATATGTCATTAATATATTAAGCTTAATATGTAATAAATACACTAGTAATAATAATAATAATAATAATAATAATAATAATAATAATAAATATCCATAATAATATTATTCATAAAATAAAAATTATAATAAATTTGATAATAATAATTTCAATAAAAATAATCATGGTAGTATTAATTGATAATATTAATAATAAGAATATTGTTACTAATAACAATATTAAAATTTATTAATAATAATATCGAGATAATTTTAATAATCATAATATCAATATAATAAAGAAAAATAATAATACTGAAATTTTAATAAAAAGATAAGTTTAATAATAATTAATAATAATAATATTAATAATAATAATATTGTTAATGATAATAATAATAATAAGGATAACTATAATAATAATGATATTTGTTAAGGATAACGTAATAACAATGTTTAATAACAATACATCTTATAATAACAATTTACATAATTCCATTTTTATATACTAAGATCAATACTACAAGTATTGATATTCATAATAAAAGCAATTATAACAATTATATTTTTAATTTGTAATTTACAGTTAATTAAAATTTTATATGGTATAATTTATTAAATATTTAATATTCATATGTTTTTATGTATTACAATATAATAATAACTATTGCTAAGAATCATACATAAATAGTTTCATACCATATATATATACATATTCATTCACATATTATTAACATATTATTATAATTTTTATGTCTTTAATTACAAGCAAATGTTCGTGAATCGTCGGGCATAGTCAAAGGGTAATTGATTATCCGAATACAAATTTCAAGCTTTCTAAACTCAACATTAAGGTTTTTGCTTATCGTGTAGGAGACATATAGAGTTTAAGGTTTAAATTTGGTCGGAAATTTCCAGGTCGTTACATATATACCGACCACAAAAGTCTTCAACACATATTTAATTAGAAACAACTGAATATGAGGCAGCGTAGGTGGATTGAATTGTTGAATGATTACGACTTTGAGATTCGTTACCACCCGGAGAAGGCAAATGTGGTAGCCGACGCCTTGAGCAGGAAGGACAGAGAACCCATTCGAGTAAAATCTATGAATATAATGATTCACAATAACCTTACTACTCAAATAAAGGAGGCGCAACAAGGAGTTTTAAAAGAGGGAAATTTAAAGGATGAAATACCCAAAGGATCAGAGAAGCATCTTAATATTCGGGAAGACGGAACCCGGTATAGGGCTGAAAGGATTTGGGTACCAAAATTTGGAGATATGAGAGAAATGGTACTTAGAGAAGCTCATAAAACCAGATACTCAATACATCCTGGAACGGGGAAGATGTACAAGGATCTAAAGAAACATTTTTGGTGGCCGGGTATAAAGCCAATGTTGCTAAATGAAATGTCCCGTTCTTATTGATTAAAAACGTTCCATATTAATTGATTTCGTTGCGAGGTTTTGACCTCTATATGAGACGTTTTTCAAAGACTGCATTCATTTTAAAACAAACCATAACCTTTATTTCATCAATAAAGGTTTAAAAAGCTTTACGTAGATTATCAAATAATGATAATCTAAAATATCCTGTTTACACACGACCATTACATAATGGTTTACAATACAAATATGTTACAACAAAATAAGTTTCTTGAATGCAGTTTTTACACAATATCATACAAGCATGGACTCCAAATCTCGTCCTTATTTAAGTATGCGATAGCGGAAGCTCTTAATAATCACCTAAGAGTAAACATGCTTAAAACGTCAACAAAAATGTTGGTGAGTTATAGGTTTAACCTATATATATCAAATCATAATAATAGACCACAAGATTTCATATTTCAATACGCATCCCATACATAGAGATAAAAATCATTCATATGGTGAACACCTGGTAACCGACATTAACAAGATGCATATATAAGAATATCCCCATCATTCCGGGACACCCTTCGGATATGATATAAATTTCGAAGTACTAAAGCATCCGGTACTTTGGATGGGGTTTGTTAGGCCCAATAGATCTATCTTTAGGATTCGCGTCAATTAGGGTGTCTGTTCCCTAATTCTTAGATTACCAGACTTAATAAAAAGGGGCATATTCGATTTTGATAATTCAACCATAGAATGTAATTTCACGTACTTGTGTCTATTTTGTAAATCATTTATAAAACCTGCATGTATTCTCATCCCAAAAATATTAGATTTTAAAAGTGGGACTATAACTCACTTTCACAGATTTTTACTTCGTCGGGAAGTAAGACTTGGCCACTGGTTGATTCACAAACCTATAACAATATATACATATATATCAAAGTATGTTCAAAATATATTTACAACACTTTTAATATATTTTGATGTTTTAAGTTTATTAAGTCAGCTGTCCTCGTTAGTAACCTACAACTAGTTGTCCACAGTTAGATGTACAGAAATAAATCGATAAATATTATCTTGAATCAATCCACGACCCAGTGTATACGTATCTCAGTATTGATCACAACTCAAACTATATATATTTTGGAATCAACCTCAACCCTGTATAGCTAACTCCAACATTCACATATAGAGTGTCTATGGTTGTTCCGAAATATATATAGATGTGTCGACATGATAGGTCAAAACATTGTATACGTGTCTATGGTATCTCAAGATTACATAATATACAATACAAGTTGATTAAGTTATGGTTGGAATAGATTTGTTACCAATTTTCACGTAGCTAAAATGAGAAAAATTATCCAATCTTGTTTTACCCATAACTTCTTCATTTTAAATCCGTTTTGAGTGAATCAAATTGCTATGGTTTCATATTGAACTCTACTTTATGAATCTAAACAGAAAAAGTATAGGTTTATAGTCGGAAAAATAAGTTACAAGTCGTTTTTGTAAAGGTAGTCATTTCAGTCGAAAGAACGACGTCTAGATGACCATTTTAGAAAACATACTTCCACTTTGAGTTTAACCATAATTTTTGGATATAGTTTCATGTTCATAATAACAATCATTTTCTCATAATAACAACTTTTAAATCAAAGTTTATCATAGTTTTTAATTAACTAACCCAAAACAGCCCGCGGTGTTACTACGACGGCGTAAATCCGGTTTTACGGTGTTTTTCGTGTTTCCATGTTTTAAATCATTAAGCTAGCATATCATATACATATAGAACATGTGTTTAGTTGATTTTAAAAGTCAAGTTAGAAGGATTAACTTTTGTTTGCGAACAAGTTTAGAATTAACTAAACTATGTTCTAGTGATTACAAGTTTAAACCTTCGAATAAGATAGCTTTATATGTATGAATCGAATGATGTTATGAACACCATTACTACCTTAAGTTCCTTGGATAAACCTACTGGAAAATAGAAAAATGGATCTAGCTTCAACAGATCCTTGGATGGCTCGAAGTTCTTGAAGCAGAATCATGACACGAAAACAAGTTCAAGTAAGATCATCACTTGAAATAAGATTGTTATAGTTATAGAAATTGAACCAAAGTTTGAATATGATTATTACCTTGTATTAGAATGATAACCTACTGTAAGAAACAAAGATTTCTTGAGGTTGGATGATCACCTTACAAGATTGGAAGTGAGCTAGCAAACTTGAAAGTATTCTTGATTTTATGTAACTAGAACTTGTAGAATATATGAAGAACACTTTGAACTTGAAGATAGAACTTGAGAGAGATCAATTAGATGAAGAAAATTGAAGAATGAAAGTGTTTGTAGGTGTTTTTGGTAGTTGGTGTATGGATTAGATATAAAGGATATGTAATTTTGTTTTCATGTAAATAAGTCATGAATGATTACTCATATTTTTGTAATTTTATGAGATATTTCATGCTAGTTGCCAAATGATGGTTCCCACATGTGTTAGGTGACTCACATGGGCTGCTAAGAGCTAATCATTGGAGTGTATATACCAATAGTACATACATCTAAAAGCTGTGTATTGTACGAGTACGAATACGGGTGCATACGAGTAGAATTGTTGATAAAACTGAACGAGGATGTAATTGTAAGTATTTTTGTTAAGTAGAAGTATTTTGATAATTGTATTGAAGTCTTTCAAAAGTGTATAAATACATATTAAAACACTACATGTATATACATTTTAACTGAGTCGTTAAGTCATCGTTAGTCGTTACATGTAAGTGTTGTTTTGAAACCTTTAGGTTAACGATCTTGTTAAATGTTGTTAACCCAATGTTTATAATATCAAATGAGATTTTAAATTATTATATTATCATGATATTATCATGTATGAATATCTCTTAATATGATATATATACATTAAATGTCTTTACAACGATAATCGTTACATATATGTCTCGTTTAAAAATCATTAAGTTAGTAGTCTTGTTTTTACATATGTAGTTCATTGTTAATATACTTAATGATATGTTTACTTATCATAGTATCATGTTAACTATATATATATCCATATATATGTCATCATATAGGTTTTACAAGTTTTAACGTTCGTGAATCACCGGTCAACTTGGGTGGTCAATTGTCTATATGAAACATATTTCAATTAATCAAGTCTTAACAAGTTTGATTGCTTAACATGTTGGAAACATTAATCATGTAAATATCAATCTCAATTAATATATATAAACATGGAAAAGTTCGAGTCACTACACTAAATACGTAGGAGAATGTTTGACGTGTTCTAAGGTCAAAGCTGAGCATCAGAAACCATCAGGTCTACTTCAACAACCCGAAATCCCGGAATGGAAATGGGAAGACATTACCATGGATTTCATTACTAAATTGCCAAGGACTGCAAGTGGTTTTGATACTATTTGGGTAATAGTTGATCGTCTCACCAAATCAGCACACTTCCTGCCAATAAGAGAAGATGACAAGATGGAGAAGTTAGCATGACTGTATTTGAAGGAAGTCATCTCCAGACATGGAATACCAATCTCTATTATCTCTGATAGGGATGGCAGATTTATTTCAAGATTCTGGCAGACATTACAACAAGCATTAGGAACTCGTCTAGACATGAGTACTGCCTATCATCCACAAACTGATGGGCAGAGCGAAAGGACGATACAAACGCTTGAAGACATGCTACGAGCATGTGTTATTGATTTCGGAAACAGTTGGGATCGACATGTACCGTTAGCAGAATTTTCCTACAACAACAGCTATCATTCAAGTATTGAGATGGGGCCATTTGAAGCACTTTATGGTAGAAAGTGCAGGTCTCCAATTTGTTGGAGTGAAGTGGGGGATAGACAAATTACGGGTCAGGAGATAATACAAGAAACTACCGAGAAGATCATCCAAATTCAACAACGGTTGAAAACCGCCCAAAGTAGACAAAAGAGCTACGCCGACATTAAAAAAAAGATATAGAATTTGAAATTGGAGAGATGGTCATGCTTAAGGTTGCACCTTGGAAAGGCGATGTTCGATTTGGTAAACGAGGTAAATTAAATCCAAGGTATATTGGACCATTCAAGATTATTGATCGTGTCAGACTAGTAGCTTACCGACTTGAGTTACCTCAACAACTCGCGGCTGTAAATAACACTTTCCCTCTCGAATTTGAAGAAATGTTTTGCTAAAGAAGATCTCACTATTCCGTTAGACGAAATCCAAATCAACGAAAAACTTCAATTCATCGAAGAACCCGTCGAAATAATGGATCGTGAGGTTAAATGACTTAAGCAAAACAAGATACCAATTGTTAAGGTTCGATGGAATGCTCGTAGAAGACCCAAGTTCACCTGGGAACAAGAAGATCAGATGAAGAAAAAATACCCGCATTTATTTCCAGAAGATACGTCAACACCTCCAACTGCTTAAAATTTCGGGACGAAATTTATTTAACGGGTAGGTACTGTAGTGACCCGGACTTTTCCATGTTTATATATATATTAAATGAAATTGTTATTTTAAATTATTAAGTGTTTCCAACATGTTAAGCAATCAAACTTGTTAAGACTTGATTAATTGAAATAGGTTTCATATAAACAATTGACCACCCAAGTTGACCGGTGATTCACGAACGTTAAAACTTGTAAAAACTATATGATGACATATATATGGTTATATATATAGTTAACATGATATTATGATAAGTAAACATATCATTAAGTATATTAAAAATGAACTACATATGTAAAAACAAGACTACTAACTTAATGATTTTGAAACGAGACATATATGTAACGATTATCATTGTAACGACATTTAATGTATATATATCATATTAAGAGATATTTGTACATCATAATATCATGATAATATAATAATTTAAAATCTATTTTGATATTATAAACATTGGGTTAACAACATTTAACAAGATCGTTAACCTAAAGGTTTCAAAACAACACTTACATGTAACGACTAACGATGACTTAACGACTCAGTTAAAATGTATATACATGTAGTGTTTTAATATGTATTTATAAACTTTTGAAAGACTTCAATACACTTATCAAAATACTTCTACTTAACAAAAATGCTTACAATTACATCCTCGTTCAGTTTCATCAACAATTCTACTCGTATGCACCCGTATTTGTACTCGTACAATACACAGCTTTTAGATGTATGTACTATTGGTATATACTCTCCAATGATTAGCTCTTAGCAGCCCATGTGAGTCACCTAACACATGTGGGAATCACCATTTGGCAACTAGCTTGAAATATCTCATAAAATTACAAAAATATGAGTAATCATTCATGACTTATTTACATGAAAACAAAATTACATATCCTTTATATCTAATCCATACACCAACGACCAAAAACACCAACAAACACTTTCATTCTTCAATTTTATTCATCTAATTGATCTCTCTCAAGTTCTATCTTCAAGTTCTAAGTGTTCTTCATAAATTTCAAAAGTTCTAGTTTCATAAAATCAAGAATACTTCCAAGATTGCAAGTTTAATTCCAAGTTTTCTAAATCCATTCCAAGTAATCATCCAAGATCAAGAAACCTTTGTTACTTACAGTAGGTTATCTTTCTAATACAAGGTAATACTCATATTCAAACTTTAATTCAATTTCTATAACTATAACAATCTTATTTCGAGTGGAAATCTTACTTGAAATTATTTTCGTGTCATGATTCTGCTTCAAGAATTTTCAAGCCATCCAAGGATCCTTTGAAGCTAGATCCATTTTTCTCATTTCCAGTAGGTTTATCCAAGGAACTTGAGGTAGTAATGATGTTCATAACATCATTCGATTCATACATAAAAAGCTGTCTTATTCAACGTTATAAACTTGTAATCACTAGAACATAGTTTAGTTAATTCTAAACTTGTTCGCAAATAAAGTTAATCCTTCTAACTAGACTTTTAAAATCAACTAAACACATGTTATATATCTACATGATATGCTAACTTAATGATTTAAAACCCGGAAACACGATAAACACCATAAAACTGGATATACGCCGTCGTAGTAAAACCGGGGGCTGTTTTGGTTGGGATAATTAAAAGCTAAGAAGAACTTTGATTTAAAAGCTATACTTCTAGAAAAATGATTTTTCTTATGAACATGAAACTATATCCAAAAATCATGGTTAAACTCAAAGTGAAAGTATATTTTTCAAAATAGTCATCAAGATGTCGTTCTTTCGACGGAAATGACTACCTCTTTCAAAAATGACTTGTAACTTGTATTTCCAACTATAAACTTATACTTTTTCTATTTAGATTCATAAATTTAAGTTCAATACGAAACCGTGACCACTGGAATCACTCAAAACGGATTAGAAACGAAGAAATGGCGAGTAAAACAAGATTGATAAAAACTACTCATTTTACCTATGTGAAAGTTAGTAATAAATCTATTCCAACCATAACCTAATCAACTTATATTGTATATTATGTAATCTTGAGATACCATAGACACGTATACAATGTTTTGACCTATCATGTCGACCCATCTATATATATATATATATTGCGGAACAACCATAGATACTCTATATGTGAATGTTGGAGTTAGCTATACAGGGTTGAGGTTGATTCCAAAATATATATATAGTTTGAGTTGTGATCAATACTAAGATACGTATACACTGGGTCGTGTATTGATTTAAGATAATATTTATAGATTTATTTCTGTACATCTAACTGTGAACAACTAGTTGTAGGTTACTAACGAGGACAGCTGACTTAATAAATTTAAAACATCAAAATGTGTTAAAAGTATTGTAAATATATTTTGAACATACTTTGATATATATGTATATATTGTTATAGGTTCGTGAATCAACCACTGGTCAAGTCTTACTTCCCGACGAAGTAAAAATCTGTGAAAGTGAGTTATAGTCCCACTTTTAAAATCTAATATTTTTGGGATGAGAATACATGCAGGTTTTATAAATGATTTACAAAATTGACACAAGTACGTGAAACTACATTCTATGGTTGAATTATCGAAATCGAATATGCCCCTTTTTATTAAGTCTGGTAATCTAAGAATTAGGGAACAGACACCCTAATTGACGCGAATCCTAAAGATAGATCTATTGGGCCTAACAAACCCCATCCAAAGTACCGGATGCTTTAGTACCTCGAAATTTATATCATATCCGAAGGGTGTCCCGGAATGATGGGGATATTCTTAAATATGCATCTTGTTAATGTCGGTTACCAGGTGTTCACCATATGAATGATTTTTATCTCTATGTATGGGATGTGTATTGAAATATGAAATCTTGTGGTCTATTATTATGATTTGATAATATATAGGTTAAACCTATAACTCACCAACATTTTTGTTGACGTTTTAAGCATGTTTATTCTCAGGTGATTATTAAGAGCTTCCGCTGTCGCATACTTAAATAAGGATGAGATTTGGAGTCCATGCTTTTATGATATTGTGTAAAAACTGCGTTCAAGAAACTTATTTCATTGTAACATATTTGTATTGTAAACCATTATGTAATGGTCGCGTGTAAACAGGATATTTTAGATTATCATTATTTGATAATCTACGTAAAGCTTTTTAAACCTTTATTGATGAAATAAATGTTATGGTTTGTTTTAAAATGAATGCAGTCTTTGAAAAACGTCTCATATAGAGGTCAAAACCTCGCAACGAAATCAATTAATATGGAACGTTTTTAATCAATAAGAACGGGACATTTCAAAAGTTTAACTTTTGATTCCGTTTACTAATGTCAACTTGAACAATAAAGAAGTCAAAGGCCTCGAGATTTATTTCGTGTGACGACTGGTCATCAGGCAAGTCTACTTTAACTGTAGACCAATCCCCGTGGTAAATAATGCGCCTATTCGGATAACTCAATATATTCTGAGATCAACCGAGCCAACTAGATTGAAGATTGTCAACACATTGGTAGAAGCCAAAGGCTGACAGGGTTATTCAAAATGCCGTGAGAACCTTCCTGTTCAATTTGAGTGAAGTACATGGATAGAGATAACGGAAAGTTACATGAAATGAATTGACAACCTAATAACAACGCACAATCATAAGTGATGAAAGAATCAAGGATTAATGAACTTAGTGTGATCTCAAAAATCACTGCTCTATAATGTTCAAAGTAATTAATGCCAACATGACTGTCGAAGTGTCGTGAATGAATATGTTCATGTTTAATGAGGATTTGTATCAGTAATTGCATGATAATAGACATAGACTGGATAATTGGGAATAAACAACAGTAGTTGATTCAATATGTCAGTTCTGATCTATTTTTAAATTAATTAATCATATTGCTCACAAAAAGAATGTGGATTTGTTTGTTTCACTTATCTGTTTATTAAATAGCTTACATTGAAAACTGTAAAACAACAAAAAGATTTTGGTTTGCATGTTATTGCATTTCATGATAGAATGTCTTTCCTTTGCATAATTTTAGTTGCATGACATTATACATCAGAAAATTCATAAAGATTTAACTTTCATTTGTTTTCTGATTATCCTCTGAATGAACAATGACATCTGAGAGAACCTTGTTAAGATCAAGATATTTTTGGCCACCAAATCCATAAGTTTGAAGTTTGTAGAGCTTGTGATTGTTTAAAAAAGTTTTTATGACTTAAGGTGTTAATGAACTTAAGATGACATTACACTGTAGGATTTACTCATGTGAAATAGAATGTTTGGAGTAATAACCTCAATTAGGTAAAGATGTTTGGATTTCCTAAGTGTTAATGATCATTTCTTGATGGATTAGTGATTTATGACTCTAATTGAAAGTGCTAGTTAGCTCTAAAATTAATAAATGAGTCGAAATCCTAAGTTTGTAAGAATTTGAAATTGCCTAAGTGGCTCACTCGCACGATTGAGATGTAAACCGTACGAGTTACCATACGCCTGAGGTTAACCGTACGAATGACCAAGATTCAAAGTTGTCCATTAGACTTCTAGGTCACACGCACGAGTGAATGTGAGACGTGTGGTTGGAAGGTGAACCGTGTGCTCAACCGTACGGTTAAGCCTGAGAGTATAAATATGGGGTGCTGAGCACAGTCGCTCACACTTGCACTCCTACATCATTTTTTCTCTCAAAATTCGATCATCACCAATCAAGTTTTCCACCGTAGGTTCTGTTAAGCATACTTAGCCGATCTCAGTGCCACTAACTAGGTACAATTTCATTGATGTTTAGTTGGTTAATTCGTTGTTTGAATGTGTCGAAACCCTAGTGGGTTATATCTTGAATTTTGTGTAACTGCATTGTGTTTTAGTTGCTATTTGCAACTGTTTTGTGTTAAACGATACCTTAGCTTACTATTGTGATGTAAATAGGCCTTTAAAACACTCAAACATGCAATCCCGTTGATTTAAAAAGTGCATTTAATTTTGGTTTCATCAGACATGCACGAGTGACCTCACTTGCACGCGTGGGACATGACTCGCACGAGTCAGTACGCGGTTAAGGCTTAACCGTGTGAACAATTGATCCCACTTGTTTGATATGTTTTTGTTGCTCACTCGTTTGACAGAGCTGACACGTGTGCTTAACCACACGAGTCACTACACGGTTGACTCACTCGTGTGTAAATATTGCCTCAACCGTGTACATTGTCTAAAACCACGTTCGTGCTCAAACGTATCAATAGTGACACGAGTGACTATGTTACTCGCACGACTGACTTCTCAGCCGCACGTGTGATAGGGTTACTCGCACGTTTGACATATTGATGAGTTTATCTCACTTTACTTCAAATGATTGATGATTTATTGTTTCTATTTCTAACTTATCAGTTGATATTTTAGTTTGTTAAGATTCTATCAATGGCAGAATAACAAGTTAACATTCCTGAAGTTAATCCTGAAGCTCAGGGGGAGCAAATACAGAATCCTCAACCTAATCCGGTGAATCCACCTGTTCAGCCTGAGATTATTCTTGAGATGGGTGACCAAAACAACCAGGTTGATCTTTATGATACAACTCTTGAGAAAGGTAGTGAGTTTGTGGAGATTGTGGCCTTTCTTCAACGATCAAGGATTCACATTGCTATTTCTACTCAGTGCACAGCATATTATAGCCACTAAAGGGAATTCTTGAGGAATGTAGTGCTTGATACTGCAGGTACTGATGCTAGGTTGGTTAGTACTATTCAAGGAATCGAGGTTGTTGTTTCTAAGCCTGTGATAAGAAGGATTCTAGGCTTTAATGATGAGAACTCCTCCCACATGACGATCAATCGAGAAAGAATCCACAGATGCTTTAGAAGATGTGGATACTCTGGTTACCTCTCTGGTAATTCTGAGCTTATGAAGACTCTCCTGCCTCTACAGTATCGATATCTTGCTCACTTCTTAATGCATTGTTTAAGTGGAAGAAAAGCTGGTTTCGATAAGCTAAATGAGAAAGTGCAGAGTATGTTTGTTGCATTAGTTTTGAGAGCTCCTTACGATTTTTCTGGATTCGTCTTTCATTACTTCAGAGCAAATCACTTCAGTACTACGCAGAGATATTTGATCTATGCCCATTTTCTTCAAATGATCATTAATGATGTTGCACCAGATCTACCTAAGCTTGAACATGACATCATTCTGCTTCGTCCAATGAATCCTGTTACTTTTCAGATAATGGGGCAAACTAGAAATGAAAGTCTTAAGTCTGATTTTAGTCAGAAGCTTGTGTGTCATCTTGCTAAAGCGAACTATCAATGTCCACCTGGTAATGCTTGGAGAAATGAGAATTCTGATTCAGATTATGAGGTTACTGATGAAGAAGAGGGTGGAAATGATAACCATAATGCTGCCGATGAAACTCAAGAAAGAGATGATCAAGAAGAAGGTGATCAAGGTAATGATGAGGATGATGAAGCTGCTAAAGAGGATACTCAGTTGGTTAGAAGGAAGAGAAAAGGGAAAGATCCCATGACATCTGAGCAACCAAAGAAGAAGGAGAGGAGAACCAAACACAATTATGACTCACCACAGAGGTCATCACAGGGAGGTTCAAGGCAACAGACTCAATGCCAACCTTCAGGTTTTATGAGGGATGCTAGAGCTACCGCTTCCTCACCAAGTGCCCCTGTTACATCAATTCAAATTACTCCTTCTGAGTTCAAGACTCAACAAAATCTTATCATGTCGTTGATGATAAAGATTACGAATCTTGAGAACCAAGCAGTTGAGGATAAGAAAGCAAGTGCTGAGAAGATTGAGTTGTTGGTTGGTGATAATGAGAAGTTGTGGAGACGTATGAATCGTCAGAAGAAGAGAATGGATGAGCTAGACAAAGAGCTTGTGGAGGTGAAAAGTGAAAATGAATCGAAGTTAAAGGAGATGAATGATAAGATAAAACAACTCACTTCTGGGAAAACAAAGTTGATTACGGATGGAAGAGAAACGTATTCTTTTGATTTGGGTGGTGACGATGGTAATGAAGATGAAGATGCTGGAACTAAGTCCGGAGGACCCTCTTTTGAATATCCGTTAATGATACCTATTCGAAGTTTTAATGAATATGGTGAGGTATTTACTGCTGAATATTATATGAATTATTAAAATGTTTTTAATGATGCAGAAAAGGGGGACGTTCCACCAAGTGATTTCCCAGTAGAACAGCTTGCTGCTCTGGCATATGACAGTGAAAATGATACAGAGGATGCAGAGATAGTTGAAGCTGAAATCAAGGCTCCATAAGAAGAGCCAGTTGCTGAGGTCCTACCTGAATCAATCCAAAATATCGATTTAAGTGATGTTGATAATGTTTTTGAAGATGAAAAGAGTCAAGATTCTGTTGGTGAAAGTAGTGTGAAGGAAAATGTGATTATTGAGTTAGAGGATGAATTTTTTGTGCCTTCGCTTGCACCATACTCAAATTCGTCACTCAATACATTAAGTGACTTCTTCAATTTGAGTAGTGATGTGAACCAAAAGAACTTCATTGAGTTAGAAAAGGCGAGGAAGGCATACAAGAAAGAAGTAAAGGAAGTTGATGTGTTAATGGAAAGAAATAGGAAAATCCGACATGAGAAACTGCTCGTTGAGAAAGAGAGAAAAGAGTTTGAGCTAAAGAAGAAGAAACTCCGAGCCGAGCAAGCCAAGGCCGAGGGATGGGATGAAATTAAGAATTGGTTTGAACGTGGTAGGGTTAAAGTGAATAGAAACGTTGAGGAAGACGAGAGTCGTCAGAGTTGGTGGAGACAGAACATTGTTAACCCTGATCAGTTGAATAAGCCAGAACTCGAGCCGAAGTTTGTTAGTTTCTATGAGAAAGGGAAGAGAACCAAGAAGCACTCCGAGGGTAAGATTCTAAGTTGGGGCTATTTCAAGAAGATCGATTGTTTTGCGATCAAGAAGGAAGGTGGGGTAGATTATATGGCATGTCCAAGTCACTTCAAAACTCTACAGTACTTCGAGATTATGCAACTTGTGAAGCTGAAGATGTTGAACGCTGATGATAGTGATCTTTCTAAATGGTTTCAAAGAAAGTTAAGAACTGAGTATAAAATAGGAAAATGGGATATCTTCAAGTCAACAGCTGCCAGGTTTTCCATGCACCCGTCAAAGATGAATTCTAAAGGTAGACCTGTACGTGTTGTTAAGTTCCGTCCAGCTAAGTACATGAAATAATCTCCCTTGAAGGCATTACCCAAGGATATTTGTAAGAACTTCAGATGGTGGTTCTACGATGAGTTGTCAGAGGAAGCAGTGATTCTGACTGCAATTGAGAAGGATGATGGAAGCGTACAGTTTGACAATGTGAGGATATTGGATCCTATGTGGCTGAGAAACTTGTAGAAATTTGATGTGGAGATACTTCACCGTCATCATATTACGTTCAGAGAAGATAGGAAAGAGGAAGCTATGAGATATCAGTGTGTGATCGATGTTTATCATGCCTACCTCAACAAAGAAAGTGATGCTCAAAGCTCGAACAAAGCTCATGCCAACTGAATCATGTCTGATACTGTATTGCTAGTTTGTATTTTGTTTTTTTGATGTTTTGCTTATGCGAGAGAGAGAATTTGGGACTGTAATAACGTTACTAAACTGTTTGTACTTATGAACTTGCATGCTTTATGGACGTTTACTTAATTGTAATAGATGTTCTAGGTCCTAGGGGGAGTTGTTGATGCATTTTATGTAAGTCCCTAGACATCTAACCCACGTCCATTGCTACGGGTTACCATGATCGCTCGTTGTTATCCTATCTGTGTTTGTATGTGGTTACAGGTACCGCATGAACGCGATAAGGATATTTGATTATCTTAGACTCAGTCAGACGTACGAGCGAAGTCTCACTCATACTGCTGACAAGCTCATACGCACGGTTGCGCTAAGCTGAGTCACATACCTAATATAAGTAAACATATACGAGTGAGCACTTAACCGTATGGCTGAGCATCCCCACTCGTGCGAGTGAGCCTGACTCGCACGGTTAACTTATAGCTGGTAGTATTTAAGTGTTATGTTCTTCATTTTAGGGTAAGCCTCTCATTACATACACAATCTGCTCAGATCTGGTAAACCCTAGTCCGATTCTCTCTCAACCCAAATCCTTTAAACAAGGTGAATAGCAGCTCTAGGTATTAATCTAATCACAATCATTTGTGGTTTGACTTAATTAATCCCAAAAAGCTCACATATTTTCTAGTAATGGTTTGATTCACTAATTCCACCTTTGTGTAACTTAAACCTGTTGATTTCGAAGTTCCTAGTCATGTTTCATCAAAAACAGAAAGAAAGCAATGTCGTCAGCACAAGATATCATTAGGCAAATAAAAATGAGCATATGTCACAGGCATACCCTCAGCTGCAGTAAATGGCTCAATCTGACGCCTAGTGCGACGAATCGGCCCGCCATCTGAAGAACCACCATTGGAAGACTCCAAGTCTTCAGGAGATGACGCCCGACAGCGGCTGGTAGACGCCGGGGGAGCCGTACTCTCGACCACCTTGTCGGTAAAGACCATGCCATCTAGACTAATAGCCCTCAGCACCTCCGACACGGTCAACTCTGTACAGATCATAAAACGTCATTCTAAAATCATAACCACGTAAAAAGAATAACGAGCATTACATGGTTAAATACCTCTTCCGCCTCTGCGAGCAACGGGAATCCTATCAGAATGGCTCCAGTTGTTGATAACATTGGCCATCACCAACACTTGCTCATCATAAGATCGTTGAGGAATCATCAGGCCTCTCAACTGGTCAACCATCTCTACGCCCAGTTCGGACAGCTGTCTCGGCTGTTGTACAGTTACTGACCTACACAGATAGGACTGAGTGTTCCTTAACAGAAAGTCGATGCACTTGGCAAAAACAAATGATTGCACCCAGTTATCTGCAACCACCGGTGCCTCTCCAAGAAAATTAATCTCGTCAGTAAACGTGTACCACCCCTTACGGTATGACGTCAGTCGGAATATACTTCTAAATATATTCAAACTCAGAACCATCCCTAAACCATTGAAATACATTTCAAAAAGCGCAATCGCACGAACCCCATTCAGATGCAAACGTGCAACACTAAGGCCGTAGAAATTTATAACCTTCATGAAGAAACGAGTAAATGGGTATCTCATATTTGAAACCTCAAAAGGTCTCAAATAAATAGCACAATGATTTGGTGGGGGCCCACAAGCGCGCTGTTGTGACCTGGGTATCACCAACCCCAAACCTAGTAATTGGGGGCATATATAATAAACCCTATCAAGATAGGCTTGATCAACATTGCTAGGCGCACGTAATACGTCATGAAGAATATTAGCAGGTCTGGGAGGCATATTGAACGAAGAAGAAAATAAAGAAAGATTCAAATCGAAGAAGATAAGAAAACTATTTCTCTGTATTATGCAAAATAAAGACTATCGAAAGTGGAAAAGTTTAAGTGAAGATAAGTGGTCGTTTATATATGCAAAAATCCTACGCGGGTCCCACAAAACTCAAAAAGGTGCATCGAAACACGAGAATCACTTTACTATGACTATGACATCATGCAAAGCGCATTAATTGCATGTCAAATAACACGCGTAGGGCATGTTACCTTAAGTTTGGCAACGCAGCTGTTCCATCCGACCTCACCAAACTGGGGGACTTGATGATACGCATAATGATCCGTCTCAAAATGACACTAACAAGTAGCATCCTGGCTAGGATCTTACCCGGCATGGTCCGTCCCAGAAAAAGCGCTCCTTCCCGACATCCTCCGGCATCATCTCAGCAACTTGATCAGAAGATTACTTATGTACGTACCCAGGAGGGACCACGTCGGATGAACGGCTAGTCGGGAACGCCATATAAAAACCCAGCTCGGATGGGCATGCACGTTACCGGCATCATGTAGTCGGTCATGATGACTGACACCGTGAAGAAACACTTGGAGTAAATAGAAGGCAAAACCTTCCCGGTTAGACAAGGTGTTCCGTGAGAACCTAGCCGGAACCACCATACTACCGGGACCATCACTACTTCCCGGTTCAGTATTTTGACCCGGTACAAAGATACCTTCCCGGGACAAGCACGCTATCCCGGAGAGAGTGCATCGTCCCGGAACAGACACTTCATCCCGGAACGAGTAACTCGATCCCGGAACAAACATATAAGCAAAGTTGCACGCCACGTCAGCCCACGAATCTAGGAAAGTTTATTAGGATCTGCTCGGTTATTCCCATAAAAGGGACAGGTGCCACGTCATCCCTCAGGATTGGCAAAGTTCGTTACAACCATGAAAGGGAAATGTGCCACGTCACCATTCCCTCATAGCATCTATAAATACGCAAACAAGATCATTTATTCAAACAACATTGGATGCATTAATGTTACTCTGCCCTAATTAGTAGCAGTAGCATTTCTCCAGTCGTTAATACAACTCCGATCACCACTCCGGTCGTTATCGAAATTAATCCACACTTTCATATATTAACTTATTCAATTTCGATCGAATAAGGTTAATTTAATCGATTGTTTTACGCCCTTGAAATCCAGATTTCAAATCGGGGTTTGCACAATTATTGGAGTTAAAACACTCGATCCACTCTCTTTCCCAAATCAAGCACTCAAACTCAAAATCTATTCATACTAAACGATTTTGGTTTGATCAGAGATCATATTGTACATGACTTGTGCGGGCATTCCAAGGTGAGTGGAATAATTATACATGTGTGTATGTAATGTATTTACTTGTATGAAATTCGATGTGGAACTCAAGTTCGGGCGTGCGATACCACATCGGGTTGACATGTAATATGGGTTTAAAGTTCGGGCGTTTGATACCATATTATCATGTGTGTGTGGGGGGGGGGATGGGGCGTGAGGTGTGGGATTTAAGCTCAGGCGTTCGATACCACATTTCACGTAGCGGGTGGGATTAAAGTTTGGGCGTACGATACCACCTAGGGGTAAGTGATTTATGTCGTTGTACACTAACGGTTGTTATGAACACCTATGTGAAATGCGAGTACCATTCCCTTGTACTATTGGTTAACTATGGTTGTGTGAGTTTTGTTTTAGCATATTAAATTGTGAACTATATGCTATTGGCGGTGCTAGCTTATTGTGAATTGCGGATATTTAGTTTATGCATTGTGATTGCATGGTTGATGAATTACTAGCTCGTATGTGGTATTTGTGTAAGTGTTTGAAAGTAAGTAGATTATATATGTATAATTATTGCATTCACTAAGTTTTATGCTTACCCCTCTCGTTGTTTACCTTTTTACAGGTATTGTGATTGTGAAGCTAGCTAGTTATTAGACTAGATGCGTAGGAACACTTGGGCTCGATGGGGTAGCTTTTGGATATTTGTATGCGGATTAGGGATTTGATGGTCCTCGGGATTATGCTCTTGGTATCGGGTTGGGTTATAGAGTCCTAACCCGTCTAAATGTATATTTGCGTCGAAATTACATCATTTGGTTGAATGGGGTGTTAAAACTTCTTTTTGTAAACTCGTAGTCATTTGAATTATATGAGTTATGTCGGTCGTTGAATGAGTTAACATTTAAAAGATTTGTGTTTGAGAAAAATGGACTGTTGCATGTGAGTCAAAAAGTGACATCTGCTTTTGTGTACTAAAGCGCGACGCGCAAACCCTTGCGCGCAACGCAAGTGGTCAAGGTCAGGTAACTAGTGTTAAGAACAGGTTCTAGATTCATTTCATACGTTAGCGCGCGCCGCGCACCCATATGCACGTCGCGCATATGGACTGGTCAGATTTATTATTTGAAAAAAAAGGGGCGTGTTTTCTCGTGTTATGTTTTGGGGTCGTTACAAGTTGTGATGACCCGGAAATTTCTGACCAAATTTAAACTTAATCTTTGTATGATTAATATTTCCGACACGATAAGCAAAGTCTGTAAAACTGAATCTCAAAATTTTTGAACTACTTTTATATATTTAAATACCCTTCGGTTGTTTTCGACGATTCGCGAACAATTATATGTAAATAGATACATATATACTATAACTTGAAAAGGTAACAATGTATTAATTATTTTATACCGTACATTAAACTTATTGGTTTAAATATCTATTTGAATATATATGATAAGTTGAAATATTTATTATTAAAATTTATTTATAAATAACTTCCAATGTGTATTTAAAAATTGATTTATGTATATTAAAAAGATATATACATATATATAATTTCAAGTTATTTAGTAAACGATAGTAACATTCGTTTATTGATTCGATTGATATTTAGATAAGTTAACTAAAGCGTTTAAGATGAACCAGTAAAACACTAATTTGCTACAGTATTTTCAAATTGCTACAGTACCCAAAATGCTACAGTGTTTTCGAAAATCACTATTTGCAAAAGTGAAATCGACTTTGCTACAGTGAATTGCTACAGTAAAAATTAACTTTGCTACAGTAAAACACTATTTCAAAATGAAACTATATGTATTATATATATATATATATATATATATTAACAAATAGCGAGACGATGATTTATAGAAGTAAATGACCAAAACACTCAAATGTATAAGTTATACCTCGAGTGGTATAGTTTATGGATGATTTAAGACTATATTTTGACAAAGGTACGATTCACGAAACGTAAAGTACAAGTTTTCTCAGTATACGATAGGACGTTCGAAAAACCGAAACCGGGACATAAGTCGAGTGACGACGTACGACTTATCGGAACAAAAATTACAAATCAACTTTGCACATGAATTTAATATAATATATAATTAATTATATAAATTATATATATTATATTAATATTAAAATATGTCGACAAGTAAGAAAACAAAAGGATTGTGTGCTGGACAGCCGGCCCATGCGATCGCATGGGATATAGCCTTCCCAGCCATGCGATCGCATGGCCACCAGGGACAGGCCACAACTATAAATACCCGATCATTTCTGTTTCTGATCTCATTTTTAATTACTCCGTAGATATTTATTATTATTATTATTATTATTATTATTATTATTATTATTATTATTATTATTATTATTAAGATTATTATTAATCTTATTATAATATTATTATTAGTAGTATATATACATAAAATACTACGACGAGGTTATGAGCGTGTCACCTTCAAAATAGTTTTATGAGCGGGATAAAGCTAAGTAAATTATGGGTTATTGCCAAGGAGGTTATGGGTAATATTCATGGTTATTATTTGCAAGTCAAACCTAGTGTTATCATCTCCGTTACGTCTACGTACTTTTCTACAATATTGAATCTCAATATTGATATATTGAGATTTACGGTTATTTGGTAATCCGTGTTTCGATCACATTTTGGTGAACGACTTTATATGCTGCTAAGGTGAGTTTCATATGATCCCTTTTACTCAATATATTTTTGGGCTGAGAATACATGCGACTGTTTATAAATACTGAAAATACTAGATTTATATGCGTGAGTTTCATATGATCCCTTTTACTCAATATATTTTTGAGCTGAGAATACATGCGACTGTTTATAAATACTGAAAATACTAGATTTATATGCTTGAGTTTCATTGCTCCCTTTTTAATTGCTTTTGCAATCTATATTTTTGGGCTGAGAATACATGCACTTTATTTTAAAAACAATGGACACAAGTACATACTAAATTCTACACTGAGTTTGAAACGAAAATCCCTTAGCTTTGGTAACTAGTAACTGCCAGTTATAAGAACTGGTGGGCGCGAGTAGTAGTATATGGATCCATAGGGCTTGATATCCCCGTCCGAGCTAGAGCACTAGCCTTTTAACGGACGTATGCTATTTGAGAAGCGTACACGTTGGTTTGCGTGTATTATTAAGATGATTATACAAAGGGTACAAATTATATATACGTTAAGTTTAGTTACCAGGGTGCTCAATTTTGTAGAATATTTTGATAAAAGTTTCTGGATGAAACAACTGAAATCTTGTGATCCACCTTTAGATACAGATTATACGAAACATTAAAACTATGAACTCACCAACCTTTGTGTTGACACTTGTTAGCATGTTTATTCTCAGGTTTCCTAGAAGTCTTCCGCTGTTTCCTTAGATGTTAGACAAGCTATGTGCATGGAGTCTTACATGACATATTTTTCAAGGAAACGTTGCATTCACCAAATTATCACCATGTATCTTATTTTGACTGCATTGTCAACGGAAGTACTGTTGTAAACTATTATTTATGGTGATTGTCTATATGTAGAAATCATCAGATGTCGAAAACCTTTGATTTAAATATTCATTTATGGTGTGCCTTTTCAAAAGAATGCAATGTTTACAAAACGTATCATATAGAGGTCAAATACCTCGCAATGAAATCAATGAATGACGTGTTCATCCATATGGATTTAGAGCGATCGTCACAGTTGGTATCAGAGCGTTGGTCCTAGTGAACCAGGTCTTGCATAAGTGTGTCTAACTGATAGTTGTTAGTATGCATTAGTAAGTCTGGACTTCGACCGTATCTGCATGTTAAAAGTTTTGCTTATCATTTCTTATCGGAAATTACATACTTATCATTCCTAGTCTAGAAACGTTTTACTGCATTGATTGTATGAATAGCGTATAGACAAAATTCATATCTTAGCGTATCTGTTACTGTTAACTTTTCCTGACATCTTCCGAAAATTTCTCCGTGATTTATGGAATTTGGTATTATATATACATATGTAAATTATGTATTGAAGAATACCAAACTACATTCTATAATCTAATTTATATAAAAAAAAATCATCTCCCTAATTATACAAAATGGATCCCGTATCTAGTTCAAATTCCTTAAACTCTGGCAGCTATTTCGATATGGATATTGACCTGAATTCCGAAGACAGTGTAACCGTAATGGATCAACCAATTAGCCATCATCTATTCTGGATGAATTAGGGATGGGTTCGTAGCCTACTTAATTATTGGAGACAAGAAGAAGGCGATCCCTTCCATCCACCACATTGCCCTCTTGGCGAAGAACCTGAAGCATTTACCGGCGAACCTGTTCGTAATACCATTTTCTCTCTCATCTCCAGAGTATCTCGTCACGACAATATACTATCTCAAATTCTGGATCTTATTCATCCGCTCGTCCGAACCGCCAATCATCCCGGTGTAGTAGAAGAAGTCAACGAGCTTCGCGCTCGGGTAGTGGCTTTGGAGAATATGGTGCAAAGGTTACAAGCACCAGCAGCATCACCGGCATCAACAGTACCACCGACAACAACACCAACAGTACCATTGCCACCACCAACAACATCCGCATCGCAAACCTCAACTTCACAATATGTTCCACGAACATCAACGTCATACGCATCATAGTTACCAAGAAATACCAGCAACAATAACCGATGAAGTATTAACTCATTTCCCCTGAAGAAATTTTATGTATATTTAATATATATGAATTTTGAAATCAAAATAAATCTTTTCGTACCAAGTTATTACGTGTGAATCTTAACTGGTAGGTACTACTCGGTTAATTCATATTACTAATATGCTATACATCCTTCGTTAATGATTTAACAATCGTTAACTACAATCTCTGTTTCAACTCAATGAATTCCATTTCGTAATAAACCAAGTGTATTATTCAATTACATAATTGATTTTACATTTTCATTTTCGATGTACTCGAAACTTTCCAGAAAACGTCATTTGTGCCTTGTAAGGTTCACAAAAAATTCCACGAGCATCAACATCCTTCACCAAGGAATATCAATAAGAATAAATAATGAAGTATTGATTTCATTAGTGAAATACTCCGCGAAGATTAGGTAATCTCTAATGTTTTGGAGATTATTCATTTCTAATTCAAGCCAGAAATCAAATGAGCTTAATATGATATTAAATCATCAAATCTGTATTACATCTGAAGAAAATATACATACATATATTTTCATAAAGACAGTAATAAAAATTCTTTTGTACAAAATATTACTTGTGAAATCTTTAACGGGTAGGTAATTCCCGGGAAATATATAAGTTCACAATTAATATGTTATACTGTACATTCTTCAACTTTGATTCAAAAATTATTAAGTATGCTCACAGCGATATACAATCGTTTCCATACAAATTCAATTACATATTCTGATATTGACAGATCAGAATCCAAGTCAAGATTTAACGGGTGACATCATTCTTAGATCTCTACATCTTTCAAAGCTATACTTTGACTTCAAAACTATGCAAGATCCTTTAGCATTGTTTTTACCGAAAATAACCTTGCAATTCCTTTTCAAAGTATCCAGTATTATCAACCGTTCAACCAGTCAACGACGACCTTTCAGACTTGTAACTTTGGCATATATTTTTTTGTTATCGGGGAATCTTTCATGTTCCACCACATTAGCAGTAAATTTACCAACAACTTCATTGATCTTTGACCTTTCAAAAAATCCTTATACTCATTGAAACCGTATCATGTACTCATCCACATCTTATAACGGTAATTGCCATACCAACTATCGAGAATTAGCAATCAGTATTTTGAAATCTTGTAGCACGTCTACGCCAACAGTTATATGTGTTCATATAACATCTACCTCCTGGACTTACATACTTCGAATGTGAAATTTCCGAAAAACACCCCAAACTACGAAACTAGTTCTCCGAATTTCAGAAAAATGTTGATGAAGCAGAAAAAAACTGTAAACGACCTTAACAGTCAAAAGTTTGATGATAAAGAATAGTATGGTGGTAAAGCTGAGAAAAATAGAAGGTTTGGAACTGAAAAACGGATTGAGCAAAGTATGAAGGAGGCTGTGGATAAATCACAAAGAATAAACCTGCCTTCAAAGAATCCAAATGATTCAGTATCTGCTAAAGCCATTAACGAATACCTTGCTTTCGAATCTAAACCCTTGCGGACAATATTCTTCATCATCCTCTGATATTAGAAATTCTAAGATATCATCGTATCTTTCATTATAAATATCCTCGATATTTCTGAAGATATCTTCATACCTATTCTTATCGAAAATCATTCATCTCTTCACACTATCTGTGTTACATCATAAAAGAAACTATTTTAGTTTCTAAAATCTGGAAAGAAAAAAAATGGATATTTTGAAGTAATATTGGGAACTGAAGCATGAGTTAGTATAATATAATGACACTTGATCAACGTGATTATATTACAGTAAATCATGCTGAGTTTCTAATGGAACGTAATAAAGGTTCATAGATCATACCCTCATCATAAACCATGTTACATAACTCTTTCATTCTATATAATCTCTAAATATATCAAGAAAATATATTTCTTGATGATTCGGTCTTTTTTGAGGTATTCTGGTAATTTGACAAGTCAGATTGTGCTATTACCATTTCTTTCTTAGAACATTAGTTATGTTCATCTGAAACTTCATACCTACGAATTCTGGACCATTATCCACTTGACTTAAGGTCAGGAAGAGAAAACGAAAGCATGAAGCTCCGAAATATAATGGAGAATATAAAGCCCGATAACAACCCCGAAATTACAAACCGTGTATATCAATGCGTATAGAAATATAAAGACACGGGAGAATGAAAAACACTATAACCCCAAGGTAATAGTAGAAGAAAATAGCTTCCTCTGGTGGCAGATGAAAAAGAAGAATGAAGGATACGATAGCCAGGAAAATATCAAGAATCAGAACTGGATTAAGCATTTTCACAATCTATTGGGATGTATGAAATAAGAAAGAAGATTATAGGAGTGTTGAAAATAAATGAAACGGAAGAGGTCAATTTATAGCAAAATATCGGACGCAGTAATAGAGTCAGATTACGCATTTAATCAAAGAAAATCCTAATTTCCGCAAATTCCGAAAAATCAAATCTTATTTAAATTATGAAGATTTTCTATTCCTTAAAATCCGGAAATCAATCGTTACTACATCAAGAGATAAGACGCATCTCTATTCTCCATTTCACTTGATTACGATAACTTCTCTCATACGCTTCGAGTAATTGGATTATTTTATCCATATTATCTAAACATAGATAAAACTCTATTATCAACTCATATTCGTCATTAAAACATTTTTATTGTTAGCCATGACGACCTCACTCAAATTTCGGGACGAAATTTCTTTAACGGGTAGGTACTGTGATGACCCGAAAATTTCTGACCAAATTTAAACTTAATCTTTGTATGATTAATATTTCCGACACGATAAGCAAAGTCTGTAAAACTGAATCTCAAAATTTTTGAACTACTTTTATATATTTAAATACCCTTCGGTTGTTTTCGACGATTCGCGAACAATTATATGTAAATAGATACATATATACTATAACTTGAAAAGGTAACAATGTATTAATTATTTTATACCGTACATTAAACTTATTGGTTTAAATATCTATTTGAATATATATGATAAGTTGAAATATTTATTATTAAAATTTATTTATAAATAACTTCCAATGTGTATTTAAAAATTGATTTATGTATATTAAAAAGATATATACATATATATAATTTCAAGTTATTTAGTAAACGATAGTAACATTCGTTTATTGATTTGATTGATATTTAGATAAGTTAACTAAAGCGTTTAAGATGAACCAGTAAAACACTAATTTGCTACAGTATTTTCAAATTGCTACAGTACCCAAAATGCTACAGTGTTTTCGAAAATCACTATTTGCAAAAGTGAAATCGACTTTGCTACAGTGAATTGCTACAGTAAAAATTAACTTTGCTACAGTAAAACACTATTTCAAAATGAAACTATATGTATTATATATATATATATATATATATATATATATATTAACAAATAGCGAGACGATGATTTATAGAAGTAAATGACCAAAACACTCAAATGTATAAGTTATACCTCGAGTGGTATAGTTTATGGATGATTTAAGACTATATTTTGACAAAGGTACGATTCACGAAACTTAAAGTACAAGTTTTCTCAGTATACGATAGGACGTTCGAAAAACCGGAACCGGGACATAAGTCGAGTGACGACGTACGACTTATCGGAACAAAAATTACAAATCAACTATGCACATGAATTTAATATAATATATAATTAATTATATAAATTATATATATTATATTAATATTAAAATATGTCGACAAGCAAGAAAACAAAAGGATTGTGTGCTGGACAGCTGGCCCATGCGATCGCATGGGATATAGCCTTCCCAGCCATGCGATCGCATGGCCACCAGGGACAGGCCACAACTATAAATACCCGATCATTTCTGTTTCTGATCTCATTTTTAATTACTCCGTAGATATTTATTATTATTATTATTATTATTATTATTATTATTATTATTATTATTATTATTATTATTGTTATTATTATTATAATTAAGATTATTATTAATCTTATTATAATATTATTATTAGTAGTATATATACATAAAATACTACGACGAGGTTATGAGCGTGTCACCTTCAAAATAGTTTTATGAGCGGGATAAAGCTAAGTAAATTATGGGTTATTGCCAAGGAGGTTATGGGTAATATTCATGGTTATTATTTGCAAGTCAAACCTAGTGTTATCATCTCCGTTATGTCTACGTACTTTTCTACAATATTGAATCTCAATATTGATATATTGAGATTTACGGTTATTTGGTAATCCGTGTTTCGATCACATTTTGGTGAACGACTTTATATGCTGCTAAGGTGAGTTTCATATGATCCCTTTTACTCAATATATTTTTGGGCTGAGAATACATGCGACTGTTTATAAATACTGAAAATAATAGATTTATATGCGTAGTTTCATATGATCCCTTTTACTCAATATATTTTTGGGCTGAGAATACATGCGACTGTTTATAAATACTGAAAATACTAGATTTATATGCGTGAGTTTCATTGCTCCCTTTTTAATTGCTTTTGCAATCTATATTTTTAGGCTGAGAATACATGCACTTTATTTTAAAAACAATGGATACAAGTACATACTAAATTCTACACTGAGTTTGAACCGAAAATCCCTTAGCTTTGGTAACTAGTAACTGCCAGTTATAAGAACTGGTGGGCGCGAGTAGTAGTATATGGATCCATAGGGCTTGATATCCCCGTCCGAGCTAGAGCACTAGCCTTTTAACGGACGTATGCTATTTGAGAAGCGTACACGTTGGTTTGCGTGTATTATTAAGATGATTATACAAAGGGTACAAATTATATATACATTAAGTTTAGTTACCAGGGTGCTCAATTTTGTAGAATATTTTGATAAACGTTTCTGGATGAAACAACTGAAATCTTGTGATCCACCTTTAGATACAGATTATACGAAACATTAAAACTATGAACTCACCAACCTTTGTGTTGACACTTGTTAGCATGTTTATTCTCAGGTTTCCTAGAAGTCTTCCGCTGTTTGCTTAGATGTTAGACAAGCTATGTGCATGGAGTCTTACATGACATATTTTTCAAGGAAACGTTGCATTCACCAAATCATCACCATGTATCTTATTTTGACTGCATTGTCAACGGAAGTACTATTGTAAACTATTATTTATGGTGATTGTCTATATGTAGAAATCATCAGATGTCGAAAACCTTTGATTTAAATATTCATTTATGGTGTGCCTTTTCAAAAGAATGCAATGTTTACAAAACGTATCATATAGAGGTCAAATACCTCGCAATGAAATCAATGAATGACGTGTTCGTCCATATGGATTTGGAGCGATCGTCACACAAGTGGTATCAGAGCATAGTCTAAGAGATCTAGGTAACTTTGTGATATGTGCCTAGACTTAGACTTGACGGTGTGAAATTGTATGTGGACTTGTAGAAATACGAGTCGGGATGGTAATAGTTAGTGCCTTAGCGTAGGTACATTAATTAGGACATGTGGATATATGGGGCCTTAATTGGTGTTTGGGCTTGTACCTTAGATAGATAGTCGCCTAAAGTAGTAGGTTGACTAGGTGGTTTCTTAACGATAGATTCTTAAGTAGTGGACATTGCGGTTGTGATTATGTGCATTTATTATTATACGGAGTATTGTATACAGGTGTATATATACATGTATCTATTGGTGCAGTGTCCTAGGGATGAATCTATTGGAGAGATTTGGATGTTTGGAAGTTTTGAGTGACCAAGTTCACGGTAAGGACTTTGGTCATTCGGGTACTAGGAGTTATCACGTGTTATTTTGTGTGAATGTTGCGCTAGTCCGGGTAAAGTACTTTACGTGACCATGTGGAAATGGTAAGGTACGCAATTGTAATAGTGACTGATCACCATTATTACGAAAGTGTATCTTGACACCAAGCATGACATGACGAGTATAGAACGGAGGAAACGTGGCATGGTTGGGGTAGAATCGGGATGAATTAGGAATCTTTATTGGTTCCTAGGATATAGTTGTCTCGGGTGATGTGCTTGTTGTCACATTGGGTTCATTATGATTCGAAAGTGTTACGGTAGATTCGGTTAGCTAAGGTGAGTGAGAAAACTCACGAGTCTGGTGCGTGCGTAGTCACCCTAAGTAGTGGGTGCATTGTTGAGATTGTCATTGGTTGTAGTTACACATCGTAACTAGGATAGCCGACTTATGTGTGCGTGCGTGTACGAAGAGGACTTGAATTCCGTAATGGGATGCGACAAGTCTAATGATGGTAATTTGGGGTTACACTCGGTAGAGTGTGTGTGGTTAGAGAATCGTGTAAGGATTCTAGTTGTGAGTCGAATTAGAATTGGAAGGGCACGCGATTAGTTGCGACAAGTCCAATGAACATTTGTTTCAATGGTATTATGCCTCAGTGTGGAAGGGCCCGCGATTAGTTGCCAAGCAACCAGGGTTCATTTCCTGGGGGCGGAAGGTGTTCTCTCCAATTTCCTGCGATTAGTTTTCAAGCAACCCAGGTCCCGCGATTAATTGCCAAGCAACCCGGGTAGGAGTTTCTTTCTAGTGTGTGTGTGTGTGTGTGCAAATGATGAGGGTCGTTGAAATAAATGATCCACTGATGCAAATTCGTCGTTAAAAAAAACAAAAATAAAACACATACAAAATCAGAGAACACATTGTTTCACCTTATTATTTCCCCTCTCCTCTTCTTTTTCCTTTTCCTTCCTAATATTTTCTCTTTTCCGGCAAACTCTGAGTTTTCTGACGCCGTTGACCTGCAGTTGACCGAGTTTTAGGTGGGTTAGATACCGATTTCTCGCTGAGACAATTTTGACGAGTTAGTGCCGATAGATCGGCCGAGTTTTGCAACCTTGGGTAAAATGTAAATATTTCGGTCCGGTCTGTTTCCCTTTATTCGACTTCGGTCCATCCCGTACCGAGGACCGAAAAATATGAAATTTAAGGACCATGGACTGTACCGAAACTCCTCGGTCCAGTTCTTTTCCGGTCCGGTCCTGGTTTTTTTCGATTTTTTCCCGTACCATGCACACCCCTTCGGGTCTCCCCATGGTCCGGATCCCCATTTACTTACGAACTATTGTATACACGGTTTTTCACGGGTATCAGAGTCTTTTTTCAGGTATACGGGTCGGGTAATCAAGTATACGGGCCAAGTAATCGAGTTTACGGGCCGAGTTATCAGGTTTACCGGTCGGGTATATGAACTCGAGTTTTTTTTTGGGTATACATGTCGAGTAATCGGGTTTGTGTCTAAACCATCCCGAAAAACGAACTCGTGAAAAAATTAATAAACATCCTTGATGTTTGCGAGGTGTAGTACAAAATAGTTATATTTTCACTACAAAATACTATTAAATACGATACAATTTTACACAAGTTATTTATTTATTTATAGAGTGGATATACCTAAACCTTGCTACAACACTTATAGGTAGTGTACCTAATCGTACAGTAGTGTAGTTTTTAGTAAGTCCGGTTCGTTCCACAGGGAGCTAGCCAAGTTTAACGCTATATTTTTAAAACTATATTTGTATAAATATAAATATAAATATAAGTAGTATTATTATTATAAAAGGGGGTTTTTACCGTTTATTGACCGGTTTGTCGATTTTAAAACTTAAGTCGCAGTTAAAACCTAATGTAAAATATTAAAAATAAAACTTAATTTAAAGGGTAAAGTAAATGACAATAATTAAAGTGCGATAATTAAAAGTGCGATAAATAAAATGACGATAAAATAAAATTTGTGATAATTAAAAAGTACGATAATTAAAAGTGCAATTAAATAAAATGACAGTAAATAAAAGTGCGATGAAATATGAAATAAAGGAATTATGCTTATTTAAACTTCCATAATCATGAAGTTTGACGTGTTGATTTTAGTTTATTACCATGGGTTAATTGTCCTTTGTCCTGGATTATTCAATATGTCCATCTGGTTTTTGTCCATAACAGTCCATCAGTCATAAATATAAAGTGCGAGTGTCCTCGTCAAATTATCCTTATATCCGAAGTCAAATATTTCAACTAATTGGGGACTTAAAATATAATTACACTAATTTTCCTTGTATGTAATTTACCCCTGTTTTAATAAGTCCATTAACTATTAATCCATTCTCGTGTCCAGTTAAATGAACGATTATTAGTACTTATAAATATCCCGCCCATCGTGTCCGATCGAGTGTATATGGTTATTTATAGGTACGTCCAATTGTAAATCTTTATATTAAATTAACGAACTATCATTCAATTAAACAAATATAAAGCCCATTAATAGCCCATAGTCTAATTTCCACAAGTGTCGTTCTTTTGTCCAAACCCCAATTATGGTACAAAGTCCAATTACCCCGTCTTTAATATTTAGCCCAACATCACGATTACTTCAATTTAAATAAGCATAATAATAACTTAGTTACGAGACATTAATTTAAAAAGGTTGAACATAACTTACAATGATTAATAATAGCGTAGCATTACATGGACAGAATTTCGACTTACACCGTTACAACATTCGCTAACATACCCTTATTATTATTATTAAATTAAAATTAAAATTAAAATTATAATATATATATATATATATATATATATATGTGTATATATATATATATATATATATATATATATATATATATATATATATATATATATATATTACGTTGAGAGATAGAGAGGAGAAAAGATGTATTGAGTTCGAGCACCAAACTGCTTTTTATAGGAATGTGGCCAGAAAAAGTTGGCCATGCGATCGCATGGGATTTAGGCCTCCAGGCCATGCGATCGCATGGAACAGGAATCCAGCTCACATATGTTTATTTGCTAGTTTGCCGACAGTTTTATATATATATATATATATATATATATATATATATATATATATATATATATATATATATATATATATAATTTTAAGAATTAATTATATATTATATTATATTCATGTGCATAGTTGACTTGTAATTTTTAGTCCGTTGCGTCGAGCGTTGAAAGTTGACTCTGGTCCCGGTTCCGGATTTTCGAACGTCCTTGCGTACAATTTAATATCTTTTACTTTGCGTTTCGCGTCTTGTACTCTTGTAATTTCGAGACGTTTCTCATCAATAATTTGAACCACTTTGATTGTACTTTGTACTTTTTAGCTTTTTGGTCGTTTGCGTCTTCAATTCATCGAATCTGTCTTTTGTCTTCACCTTTTATTATTTAAACGAATATCACTTGTAAATAGAACAATTGCAACTAAAAGCTTGTCTTTCTTGAGGGATAATGCTATGAAATATATGTTCGTTTTTAGCATTATCAAATATTCCCACACTTGAGCGTTGCTTGTCCTTAAGCAATATAGTCTTGAAATAAAAATACTAGAATCACTTCTTTATTCTTCACACTTTGTACATCAGTGATTTCGATTTGGCGGTATAAACAATGATAGTAACGTTGTGGTTTACAGTCCCACATGACTATGAAAATTTAGACCCTTAAGGAAATTAGATCTTTATGAAAACATTTGATCTTTTTAAAATTAAATCTAGCTTTTACCCTAGATAAGTTTTCCGGAATAACCCTTCACCGGTGTTTGCAAATTGTTTTTGTGGGTTTTGTGGGTTTCAGATTTGAAAATTTTAGCTAAAAAACTTGTGGTTTTGTGTCACCCACTTGCTAACCTTGTATTGGGAAAGCAACACGTCCAGTATACTTGCTCCGTATATTACCTTTCGGTAAACTACCATCCGGTTGTAAAGGAAAGCGTTGAACAAGCAACTGTTAAGGCAATGTCCCATGACATGCTTTTAATTATGGTCTATATCGTGTCGAATGCAATTACTATCCTTTGTAGGAGCAATAGTAAAGATCACCCTATAGTTTTTAGGTCTGGCACAAGGTCCTGTCTTCGACCATGCTATGCAACCACCGTTCTTACGGTCGATACCCGATTTGGTTCAGGTGACCTAATGAATTCCAGGTGAATTCTTAGGATTTTACGTTCAATGGTAATAAACGCATTAAAAATGGGTTTTCAGAAAACAAATCGGTTTGTAATTTTGATCAAAATATTTTCTCGTTCAAGCTCGAGTTTAGATATCATCGAATTCCATGAGTTTGTAATTCTCAATCTTTAAAAGTCAATCTCAAGGACTGAGTAATATCAGTCTTAAAAGCTGATTTTTGATCTTTAAGGAGATTATCCTTTCTGGGGATCTGATTCATTAGTCTTATAAGCTAATTTGCATGGTGCCCCCTCATTGTACGAGACAGATCCTCTCATGGTTAGGATAAGTCTGACCACTTGGCGATCCTGTTTGATGCTGAGGTCCGTGGATTTTCAGCTGATTTTCGAGAAAACTTTTCAAGGTTTTTCGTAGACTATACAACTGGTCTGGACGACAACTTTCTGACCTAAATCAAGAAGCGCGTGTCTTTTTCGGAAGACTTTACTTCCTTTTAATGATGGAATTGATTCAACGTGTAGATCTATCTTTCTATCAAATATATTACAATTTACCGGGTAAAACGGTTAATTTTGTCCAAAACAAAAGTATCTTCAATTATTTATACAAAAATATGTGATATATGTTTTAAATAACTTGGTAAATTTTTCCCACACTTGGCTTTTATTTTCCTTTCTTTGCCTTTTTATTGTCCTCTATTCCATTTTAAATGAATTCTAACATTTTGGGTTGTTTCTCAATTTATGTCTTTTCCTAGGTAACAATAATTTCGGTGTTAACACCTAGTTTTATCGTTCATAAATATGTATAAACATGATTTTGAATTCATTTATTTGAAAATTTTGAAAAATTTTACTAGAATTGGGTAGTCAATATATAAGACTAGGGCTGTTCTTTATTATCAGAGAGCACTAGATTCTAATACAAATACTGTGTTACTAGTATTTTTAATGGTAACCAAGTGTTTAAGTCAAAAATTTTAAAAATCCGAAAGAATTTAACCCCTTCCCACACTTAAGATCTTGCAATGCCCTCATTTGCAAGAAATCAGTAACAATTTAAATTATTGAGGGAAATTAGCGTAGAAAAATGATTAAATTTTACCAAAGTTTTCAAACATATTGGCGTTTGTTTGTTGAATGATAAATGGTGCACATCATTTGTTCATTCCGTCTTGTTGTTACATCACATTTGTTTTTCATTTTATCGTCAAAATTAGTAGCTTTTGCTGAACTTAATGCCAGTCTTTGAAATGCGTTGTTTTATGCTGTTGTGTACAATTGACAATATACATACATACAAATAATAACATGCATGGTAATTTGAAATGGGACTTAACATCCCACTTTTCAAATCAAATATGAAATATTAGTACAACATAATAAAAATATTAAAACTTACATAAAAGTATCACAATATCATATGTTTAAACATAATTAAATAAAAATAATAAAAATAAAAATCACCAACGGGAACTATATCAATCTGGATAGGGGTTCCAGTTCATGTCATCTGACGGGTTCCACGGTTGGTTATAGGTGTACTGATAGGCCTGGTTAGGGTCGTAGAGAGTAAATGGTGGTCGCATATCGGGTTGGTGTGGAGGATAGTAAGCAGGTCGGGTCGGTACATAGTTATTTGGTACCTGAGGTGATAGCTGGCTCATGATCTGATGCTGATGATAGTGCCATCTATCATGCTGTCGTTGCCTAGAATGCTCGTACACATCCTGGGCGTGCCACTGCTCGTACTGACTATGTCTATCCTCATTTGTCATTTCTACCTCATCTATACGCTGGTAGACGTCAGTCATAGCCTCCCTAATGACATCCCTAATGTCATCTGCTTCCTCCATTTCCTCATCTGAACCTCTCTCTCCCTGTGGATGATTACCATCATATGATACTGCCTGATTGCGTCTGCTCTTTAATACCTTAGCACCCTGATAGACCTTCAATCCTAAAGTATCATCATGTTCCCTACATACCATAAGTGGACCCCTTGATCCCTATCTACACCCAAATACTCTCCAATGAGAGTTACAAAAATACCTCCTCCTATTATTCCCCCATCCTGTATTCCTGCCACTACTTTGGACAGATAAAAACCAACACGGTAGGGAATATTAACAAAGCTTCTAGTGTTTCGAATACACTTAAGGTAAAATAAGTCGTGTAAGGTCATCTTCTCCTTATTTTTACCTCTTTGTGTAATCGAATTAGCTAAAAATCTATGTATAATACGTAGCTCTGCTTTGTTAATATCTAAATAGGAGTGTCTTCCTCCCAGCGAAAAAACATTATAATTTGACATACGCCTCCAGATGGCGTCCGCGTCAAAATTCCTATCTACCCGCTCCTCATGATAAATCAAATTTGTACAATCAGGTAGTAGTAATTCACCAGGAGTGTAAATCTGTAAAGCTCTGGCCATGTCCAGCATGGACATCCTGTACATCCTACGGCCAAGTATAAATCTAAGAAAACTTCTATCATGTAACCTAACTACCTCCGCATTAAATGAAATAGTACTCATAAGCTCAACACACCATTCCTTATATACAGGCCTACGAATGGTGAATAAACGTTCCCAATCGGGAAAAGAAGAGATGCCATACCTTTGGATCAGATGCAGTCTAACTGAGTTAACTAGTTGGACCCTTTCCAAAGGCTCCCAATCAATTACCCTCGGCACTTCTATATTTTTTGTTACTAGTTTGAATTTGTTACTTTGATATGTTGGGTAATCTCTCCAGCTTCGATCAAATCTCAAATTGGGATGCAACTGTGCTTCATGAATCGTTGAGTGTTCTACTATCAGATGAATCGGAAATATTACATAGGCATTAACATATTCTTGCTGCGGATCATAATATGGTACGTGTTGATTAGGTTGTTGTTGTTGTTCCTGTTGTTGCTCCTGTTCAGGTTCTGGTTCATATTGTGGCTCATATTGCATTTCTGGTTGCGGTTTTGGAGCAGGTTGCCTAGATGATGATGATGCACCATCAGTATCGGTATTTCTCTGCAAAACACATTAAACACAAAATTTGTGCATCCAAATATGCATTAGTGTTAGCAAAATAACAACTTGAAACAATTACAATAACATGTTCAATCAAAATTAAACTTACACATATTTTCACAATTTACACACATTTTCACAATTTTAACAATTCTACACTTTTTCAAATAAGCATATATGAAAATGTTTACAAAGTTCATAAGCATTCAACTCAAATAACATGTTAAAATAACCATTACTAGCAATTAAACAAGTTTCAAATTGCATTTACATCAATTTAATCAAGTTCATGAATTTTAGACCTAAAAGTCCACTTTAATTCTCAAAAATCATGTTTAGGATCAAAGTTTGGATCATTTAGCTACCTAAACATGTTACACTACTTAATGTAGCAATAATTCATGACAAAAATCGGCCATAACCTGTTTATATCAAAAAGTCCCAAATTGCTCAAGAACACAAACCCTAGATTTCTAAAAATTTTGAAGTTTTTGGCTTCAAATCATGTTAAATAGCATCAATCTAGGTTATACATGCATAATATACTAACAATTTAACACTAATTATACTAGAAATTAACAAAATCAAATTAGGTAAAATATTGGTAATTATCACAAAAACTAGGAAATTTAAGAGTTTAGGGGTGTAATTTTTACCTTCTTGCTAAAAAATCCGAACCTAGGCATGATTAGAGTTGATTTTAGGACGAAATATGATGAATTTTGGTGAAAATTTGGGAATTTTTGAGGTGTTTTTGAGAGAGTTTCGTGTATATGTGTGTGTGTGTTTGTGGAAGAATAGAACAGCTCGTCTGCTTATGTTTCTGGCTAGATTTTAGGCCTCATGCGATCGCATGAGGTTTCAGTGTAAATCTCATGCGATCGCATGGGGTCCGGTTTTTTTTTTAAATATAAAAACCTTATACTTTTAAAACATAAATCAATAAATTTTAGAAATTTGTTTCTTTTTTGGAGTGAGGGCGTTTCGGATCGTTGTCCTAGTCCGTCTCTCAACAAAGTTTTAAAATTTGTTACTTTTTAAGCGTCGTTTTAAAAGTAAAGATTTTTGGGTTTTTTTAAATGTTTTTTGCATACTTTAATTCAATAAGATTAAAAATAATGATAATAAAATTTCTCGTCCCTCCCTTGGGTAAAGCAATTTCGGTTCAACGACCTAGTTTTCAACTTATGACGAATTTTTAGAAATCACATTTTTAACTTAATGAAATAAAGTACATTTTGTTTTTAAATTCACACCAAACTTAAATTTAAAATGCATAAAATTAAAAATTCATATAAATATCATTAAAAATTCACACCAAATTTATATTATATTTTTGTTTTTATACATACAAACTTATATTAAAAATATTAATTTTTTCAAATTTTTACAAACTTAAATATATTGATTTAAAAAGTTTACAATATTAATTTAATATTTATATATTAATTTTAAAAACATGGTAAAAATTAAAATTAAAAATCTTTTTGATCTTTTATCCCACTTTAATCAATCAAATATTATCAAAAATATACGCCCCTCTTTTCGGTAAAGTAATTTCGGTTTCATAACCTCGTTTTACTCCTGACGAATTTCTGAAATATTTTGGGTTGATTGATTAAAGATATTTATACCTTAAGAATAAACGGTAAATTTCGCAGTGATATAATAAATTTTTGTATGATATCAATAATTTCGGTTACGCATACCTAATTTTATTGAATACCAATTTAATACTTTATAGCGAACGATTCAGCGTTTATTATCAAAAGGTTAGAAGCAATAAAATAAAATAAAAATAAAAACTGTACATACTTACCTATGAGATAGAATTCTCAGAGACCTGCTTTAGTCGACTCATAGGAGAGTCGTGTGATTTGATTTTCCATAGCTACATAAGCGTAACCTCGATTCTTCAATATCTTTTCTTCTAAACATATGAACGGTCCTTCTCTGCATAGAGTAACAAATCCGGTATTTGAATATGTTTGATTATTTGAATATTTACCTTCGTGTGACCATTTTCCGCATTTATAACATCTTTCAAGGTGTCGTGCTCTTCTTTTTGTTGCGGATTTTGATTTTCCTTTACCAAAATGTATCTTATGATGATCTTTTCTGAGTTCTTTTCTTACTCCGTCCATTTTGGCTCTTATTACTGACACCAGTTCACTTGAAAGTGTGTCATTATTACGTTTAGTAATCATAGCATGTAGCATTAGACCATGGTTCAGATCAAAGGAATTCTTCATCTCGTAAAACCTAAAAAAATAAAAATTCAGAATGGGGGGAGAAGACTAGTTCTTTAGGGTCTGCTAGGGAAAGACCATTTGGATTCCATTCTCGAGAACTACACGAAAACAGAATATCTAACTTTAACAGAAATACATATTACCCTAAAAAGATTCGAACTTTCTCACACTTAGTTAGCTGTGGTGTCGAAATTGTGATTAACTTCATCTTCAACTTCTATTGGATTATCTATGTAATGTTTAACTCTGTGACCATTAACCTTAAATTCAACCCCATTTGAATTTATTAATTCTACTGTTCCGTATGGGAAAACTCTTTTAACTATGAATGCTCCAGACCATCTTGATTTCAATTTTCAAGGAAATAGCTTGAATCGTGAATTGAAAAGAAGAACTCTGACTCCTTCTTTAAATTCTTTTGAACTTCTGATTCTTTTATCATGCCATTTCTTCGTTCTTTCTTTATAGATTAACGAATTTTCATATGATTCATGTCTTAATTCTTCTAATTCGTTTAATTGACTTAACCGTAGACGTTCAGCTTCATGTAAATCAAGATTGCATGTCTTCAAAGCCCAAAATGCTTTGTGTTCAATTTCTACTGGAAGATGACATGATTTTCCGTAAACGAGTTTAAAAGGTGTGGTTCTAATTGGAGTTTTGTAGGCTGTTCTAAAAGCCCAGAGTGCATCCTCCAATTTCATGGACCATTCCTTCGGATTTGATCCTACGGTTTTCTCTAGAATACGTTTTAAATCTCGGTTGGTATTTTCAACTTGTCCACTTGTTTGTGGATAATAAGTGGTTGAGATTTTATGAGTTACTCCATATCTTTTAAGAACTTTCTCAAGTTGATTGTTACAAAAATGAGTACCCCGATCACTTATTAAAGCTTTAGGTGTTCCGAACCTAGGAAAGAGACGTTTTAAGAAGTTGACTACAACTCGTGCATCGTTAGTTGGAAGAGCTTGTGCTTCCGCCCATTTAGATACATAATCAATGGCAACGAGAATGTAGAGATTATTATGAGATTTTGGAAATGGACCCATAAATTCAATACCCCAAATGTCAAATACTTCACATACTTGAATGACATTTTGTAGCATTTCATCACGTTGACTTATTTTTCCGGCCCTTTGACATACATCACAGGATTTGCAAAGAAGGTGTGCGTCTTTGAAAATTGTAGGCCAATAGAATCCAGCATCGTAAACTTTTCTTACTGTGAGTTGAGGCCCATAATGCCCTCCTGTTGGTCCTGTGTTACAATGGTTTAAGATTTGACTAGCTTAATCTCCGAATACACACCGGCGTATTATTCCATCGGGACAACTTTTAAACAAATGTGGATCTTCCCAAAAATAGTGTTTTATATCACTAAAGAATTTCTTTTGTTTTTGGTACGACAATCCTTTTTCAAGGAATCCACATACTAAGTAGTTTGCATAGTCTGCAAACTATGGAATTTCACTATAATCTATCTTCAATATATATTCATCAGGAAAGTTATCTTGTATGGCCGATTCATTTAGAACTTCTAATTCAGGATTTTCAAGATGAGAAAGATGATCAGCGGCGAGATTTTCTGCTCTCTTTTTGTCTCTGATTTCAATATCGAACTCTTGTAAGAGTAAGATCCAATGGATTAATCGTGGTTTAGCATCTTGTTTCGAAAATAGGTATCTAAGAGCAGAATGGTCGGTATAGACCACCGTTTTAGCTAGAACGAGATATGAACGAAATTTGTCAAAAGCAAAGACAATAGCAAGGAGTTCTTTTTCAGTAGTTGTGTAATTCGTCTGTGCTCCTTGTAACGTCTTACTAGCGTAATAAATAGGTTGAAATCATTTTTCATTCCTTTGCCCTAAAACGGCTCCCATTGCAAAATCACTTGCATCGCACATGAGTTCAAACGGTAGATTCCAATTTGGAGTAATCATGATCGGCGCATTAGTGAGTTTTTCTTTAAGAATATTAAAAGATTTGATGCATTCATCTGAAAAGATGAATGGAGCATCCTTTTCTAGGAGTTTATTCATAGGAGTGGCAATTTTAGAAAAAAATTTTATGAAACGTCGGTAAAAACTGGCATGCCCTAGAAAACTCCTAACTCCTCTAACATTGGTAGGATGTGGAAGTTTAGCAATTACATCTACTTTAGCTCTATCTACTTCAATTCCTTCCTTTGAAATTTTATGACCAAGAACGATGCCTTCTCTAACCATGAAATGGCATTTCTCCCAATTAAGTACTAGATTTGATTGTTCGCATCTAATAAGCATTCGTTCAAGATTAACTAGACATGATTCAAAAGTATCACCGAAGACTGAGAAGTCATCCATGAAAACTTCCATGCACTCTTCTATCATATCGTGAAAAATTGCCATCACGCACCTTTGAAAGGTTGCAGGGGCGTTGCAAAGTCCAAATAGCATGCATTTGTAAGCAAAAGTACCATAAGGGCACGTGAATGTGGTTTTCTCTTGATCCTCGGGTGCTGATGTGTGCGAGGCGTACTAGGAAATAGTGTATATTTTACTAGGAAAAACTATTAAATACGATAAAATTTTACACAAGATATTTATTTATTTATAGAATGGATATACTTAAACCTTGCTACAACACTTATAGGCAGTGTACCTAATCGTACAGTAGTGTAATTTTTAGTAAGTTCGGTTCGTTCCACAGAGAAATCTTTAAACAAAGCTTAACGCTGTATTAGTTTTAATTTTTAAAAATACCAAATATATATATAAGTAATATAATTATTATAAAGGGGGGTTTTTACCGTTTAATGACCGGTTTGTCGATTTTAAAACTTTAGTCGCAGTTAAAACCTAATGTAAAATATAAAAAAATAAATACAACTTAATTTAAAGCGTAAAGTAAATAACGATAATGAAATTGCAAATAATAAAAGTGCGATAAAATAAACTTGCAATAATTAAAAAGTACGATAATTAAAAGTGCAATTAAATACAATGACAATAAATAAAAGTGCGATAATTAGAAGTACAATTAAATATGAAAATAAAGGAATTATGCTTATTTAAACTTCCGTAATCATGATGTTCGACGTGTTGATTTTAGTTTTATGCCCATGGGTTAATTGTCCTTTATCCTGGATTATTTAATATGTCCGTCTGGTTTTTGTCCATAACAGTCCATCAGTCATAAATATAAAGTACGAGTGTCCTCGTCAAATTATCCTTATATCCGAAGTCAAATATTCCAACTAATTGGGGACTTAAACTGTAACAAGGTCTTAATACTTTGTTTAATAATTACACCAGGATATCGACTGCGTGTAATCCAAGGTTTTAATACTTTGTTAACAATTACGCCAAGTGTCCTTGTACATAATTTCACCCCTGTTTTAATAATTCTATAGACTATTAATCTATTCCCGTGTCCAGTTAAATGAACGATTATTCGTACATATAAATACCCCGCCCATCGTGTCCGATTGAGTGTATATGGTTATTTATGGATATGTCCAATTGTAAATCTTTATATTAAAATTAACAAACTTTCATTTAGTTAAACAAATATAAAGCCCATTAAGAGCCCATAGTCTAATTTCCACAAGTGTCGTTCTTTTGTCCAAACCCCAATTATGGTACAAAGCCCAATTACCCAATTTTAATAGTTTTAGTCAAACATCACGATTACTTCGGCATTAAATAAGCATAATAATAACTTAGCTATGAGACATTAATAAAAATAACATAAACATAACTTACAGTGGGTGTTATTAGCGTAGTGGTACACGGACAGAGTTTCGACTTACAAAACCTTAAAACATTCGACTAATCGATCCTTATTATTATCACTAACTTAAAATTAAAATTACAAATTGAGATTACGATTTGGAGTGATACTTGATACATAAAAATGGGGAAAGAAAAATATATATATAATATAAAGGTATCCCAAAATCGTCGAATTGCATGGGCTTTTATAGAATTCTATGCTCCGCGAGTGCGGTTGATTTTACTCTTCAGAACTCCGCGAGTGCGGAGCCCACAATTTCAGCTCACCAAACCAGGATCCTAAGCTGCCGACGGTTTTTATTATAAATATAATATAAATATATAATTTATATAATTAATTATATATTATATTATATTTATATACATAATTAATTTATAATTTCCGATCCGTTGCGTCGTACGTTGAAAGCTGGTTCATGTCTCGGTTCCAGATTTTCGAACGTCCTTTCGTATAATTTAATATCTTGTACTTTGCGTTTTGCGGCTTGTACTCTTGTCATTTTTAAGCGTTCCTCATTAATAATTTGAACCTCTTTGCTTGTACTTTGTTCTTTTTAGTTTTTTTTTTCGTTTACGTCTTTAATTTGTCGAATCTGCCTTTTGTCTTCACCTTTTAATATTTAAACAAATATTCCTTGTAAATAGGACAACTGCAACTAAAAGCTTGTCTTTCTTGAGGGATAATGCGATGAAATATATGTTCGTTTTTAGCATTATCAAATATTCCCACACTTGAGCGTTGCTTGTCCTCAAGCAATATAGTCTTGAATAAAAACATATTAGAATCACTTATTTATTCTTCACACTTTGTACATCAGTGATTTCATTATGGCGGTATGAACAATGATAGTAACGTTGTGGTTTACAGTCCCACATGACTATAAAAATTTAGATCTGTTAGGAAATTGGATCTTTATGAAAACATTTGATCTTTTAAAAATTCATGCTAGATTTTATCCTAGACAGGTTTTCAGGAATAACCCTTCACCGGTGTTTGCAAAATGTTTTTGTGGGTTTGATGGGTTTCAGATTTTAAAATTTTAGCTCAAAACTTATGGTTTTGTGTCACCTACTTGCTAACCTTGTATTATGAAAGCAACACGTCCAGTATACTTGCTCCGTATATTACCTTTCGGTAAACTACCGTCCGGTTGTAAAGGAAAGCGTTGAACAAGCAACTGTTAAGGCAATGTCTCGTGACATGCTTTTGATTATGGTCTATATCGTGTGGGATGCAATTACTATCCTTTGTAGGAGCAATAGTAAAGATCACCCTATAGTTTTTCGGTCTGGCACAAGGTCCTGTCTTCGACCATGCTATGCAACCACCGTTCTTACGGTTGACACCCGATTTGGTTCAGGTGACCTAATGAATTCCAGGTGAATTCCTAGGATTTTACGTTCAATGGTAATGAACGCATTGAAAATAGGTTTTCAGAAAACAAATCGGTTTTAATTTTGATCAAAATATTTTCTCGTTCAAGCTCGAGTTTAGATATCATCGAATTCCATGAGTTTGAATTCTCAATCTTTAAGGTCAATCTCAAGGATTGAGTAATATCAGTCTTAAAAGTTGATTTTTGATCTTTAAGGAGATTATCCTTTCTGGGGATCTGATTCATTAGTCTTATAAGCTAATTTGCACGGTGCCCCCCATTGTACGAGACAGATCCTCTCATGGTTAGGATAAGTCTGACCATTTGGCGACCCTGTTTGATGCTGAGGTCCGTGGATTTCCAGCTGATTTTTGAGAAAACTTTTCAAGGTTTTTCGTAGACTCTACAACTGGTCTGGACGACAACTTCATGACCTAAATCAAGAAGCTCGTGTCTTTTTCCTTTTTTTTTGAAGATTTTACTTCCCTTTAAATCAAGTGGTATATTTATTTTAAAATATATTATAAGAAATTGGGTAAAACTGATAAAATCGTTCAAAACAAAAGTATTTTCAATAATCTGTACAAAAATATGTGATTTGTAATTTAAAGAACTTGGTAAACTTTTCCCACACTTGGCTTTTATTTTCTTTTTCTTTGCCTTTTTATTTTCCTCTATTCCATTTTAAATGAATTCTAATATTTTGGGTTGTTTCTCAATTTATGTCCTTTCCGAGGTAACAATAATTTCGGTGTTAACACCTAGTTTTATCGTTCATAAATATGTATAAACATGCTTTTGAATTCATTTAATTGAAAATTTTGAAAAATTTTACTAGAAGTGAGTAGTCAGTATATAAGACTAGGGCTGTTCTTTGTTATCAGAGAGCACTAGATTCTAATACAACTACTGCGTTACTAGTATTTTTAATGGTAACCAAGTGTTTAAATCAAAAAATTTTAAAATCCGAAAGAATTTAACCTCTTCCCACACTTAAGATCTTGCAATGCCCTCATTTGCAAGAAATCAGTAACAATTTAAATTATTGAGGGTGATTAGTGTAAAAAGATGATTAAAATTTTACCAAAGTTTCCAATCATATTGTTGTATGCTTTGAATGATAAATGGTGCACATCATTTGTTCATTCCGTCTGTTGGTACATCACATTTGTTTTTCGTTTTGTCGTCAAAATTAATAGCTTTTGCTGAACTTAATGCCAGGCTTTGAAAATGCATTGTTTTACCCTGTTTTGTACATGAGATAAACTACAAACACATATATACATATTTTTGAAGTTGAGTTTTCACACCACGTTCAAAAATTATTAAAATCTAATAAAGTTAGAAAATTATAAAAGCTATTATAATAATAAAATAAGAAATAAGAAATAAGAAAATTAAGAATTAGTAACATTACAATAAAATAAACAAAAATATAAAATAAGAAAATTACGGATGAGGAGGATGGTTCCAGTATGGGTCCCAAGCGTATCCATAGATGCTGTAAAATGCTTGGGTCGGGTCATATGTAGGATATGGTGGTCGGCTCTCTAAAGTCCAAGGAGCAAATTCGGGCATAGCGGTAGGAATGTAGTTTCTACCTACGTGTGTACAATGACTTATGATTTGGCTTTGATGATACTGCCAATCTTGAAATGCTTTTTGTCTAGCCATTTCATACTCGTGTCGAGACATAAAAATTTGCATTTCCGTCATTAGATTACCCCCTCTCGGTTGACCTTGCTGTTGATCTCTCTCAACCTGTGGATGCCTGCCATCATAACGTGTTACCGCGTTGTTTCGTTTCTTTAAGACCTTAGCACCATGATAAACACGCAACTCTATTCTATCGCGGGGTTCTGGTTCTGCCATTAATAATCCCCCCCGACTTCTATCCACACCGAGATATTCAGCAATTAAAGTAATAAATATACCACCTCCTATTATGCTACCACGCCTCATACCCCTAACCATAGTCAATAAATAATAACCCACACAAAAAGGTATACTTACAGCGCTCTGTGGGTCTCGAATACACATGTGGTAAAACAAATCCTGTTCATTTACCTTTTCCTTATTCTTACCTCGTTGTGTAATCGAATTGACTAAAAACCTATGGATTACTCTTAATTTAGCTCTATCAATATCAAGATAAGGGTATAATCCCCCCTGGAATCGGCGATGGCTAGTCATCCTACTCCATACGTCATTCGTATCAAAATTCTCATCCACCCTCCTACCATAAACTATTAACCTCTGACAATCATAAGATGCTAGCTCCTCGGGCATATATATACGTAAAGCCCGAGCCATATCTAGTAAAGACATATGGCGCATCTCCCCTCCTAATAAAAATCTAAGAAAACTACGATCGGTTAAAGTATCTACCCGATCATTTATTTCAATAGTACATAATAACTCTACACACCATTCTCTATATACAGGTCTACGCATGTTGAATAAACGTACTCAATCACTAAAAGTAGAATTACCATACCTTTGAGTAAGTAATTCCCTGATTGGCTCGGCCAATTCCACTACCTCTAATGGTTCCCAATCTATAACTCTGGGTACCTCAACATCATTAGACACAAGGTTGTGCAGGTTCTTTTGATATTTTGGATAGTCTATCCAATATCTATCAAATCTCAAATTCGGATGTAAATCTGCCTCATGAATGCTTGAATATGAAACAATTGGGTGAGGCATATCTTGTCGGTATTGGTTATTAATTTCTTTTTGATCTGCATCTTCCGGAGGAGCATTGCGAGCCTGGGATGAAGTTCACCCCTTTCAGTCGATTTCCTTGTGTAATTCCTTGATAATAGTCTCCTCATTGTGATTTTAGCAACAAATTTGATGATTTATGGTGAAAAATTTCGATTTTGAGAGGTTTGTGTGTGTTTTTTTCGTGGAAAATGGGTGTGGTGGTGAAGGGGACTGGTCTGTTCGACCAGATATGTTTATGGGTTTTTTGACCTCCGCGAGTGCGGTGGTGGGGCCATTTAAACCTCCGCGAGTCGCGGTGGTTTTTTTTTTTTTTTTGCATACTTTAATTCAATAAGACTAAAAATAATGATAATAAAAGTTCTCGTCCCTCCCTCGGGTAAAGAAATTTCGGTTCAAAGACCTAGTCTTCAACTCACGACGAATTTTAAAAATCATATTTTTAACTTAGCGAAATAAAGTAAATTTTTGTTTTTAAATTCACACCAAACTTAAATTTTTTAAAAAAAAATCACACCAAATTTATATTATAATTTTGTTTTTATACATACAAACTTACATTAAAAATATTAATTTTTTCAAATATTTACAATTTTAAATATAATTAATTTTTTTAAAAAGAAATTTACAATATTAATTTAATATTAATTTTAAAAATAAAGTAAAAATAGAATTAAAAATCTTTTTGGTCTTTTATCCCACTTTAATCAATCAAATATTATCAAAAATATACGCCCCTCTTTTCGGTAAAGTAATTTCGGTTCAACGACCTAATTTAACTCATGACGAATTTTTGAAATATTTTGGGTTGATTGATTAAAGATATTTATACCTTAAGAATAAATGGTAAATTTCGCAGTGATGTAATAAATTTTTGTATGATATCAATAATTTCGATTACGCATACCTAATTTTATTGAATACCAATTTAATACTTTATAGCGAACAAATTAGCGTTTATTATCAAAAGGTTAAAAATAAAAATAAAAACTGTACATACTTACCTGTGAGATAGTATTCTTAGTGATATGCTCTAGCCCACTCATAAGATAGTCGGACTAATTGATTTTCCATGGCTACATAGGCGTAACCTCGAGCATTCATCGATTTTTCTTCTAAACATATGAACGGTCCGTCTCTGCATAAAATAACAAATTCGGTGTTTGAATAGGTTTGATTATTTGAACATTTACCTTCGTGTGACCATTTTCCGCATTTGTGACATCTTTCAAGGTGTCGTGCTCTTCTTTTCGCTGCGGATTTTGATTTTCCTTTACCAAATTGTAACTTATTATTTTCGTTCCTGGATTCTTTTCTTACTTCATCCAATTTACCTCTGATTAATGATACTATTTCACTTGGAAGGGTGTCATTATTACGTTTAGTGATCAAAGCGTGTAGCATTAGACCATGGTTTAGTTCACAGGAAGTCTTCATCTCGTAAAACCTAAAAAAAGAAAAAAAAAATCAGAATGGGGGGAGAAGACTAGTTCTTTAGGGTCTGCTAGGGAAAGACCATTCGGATTCCATTCTCGAGAACTACACGAAAACAGAACATCTAACTCTAACAGAAATACATATTATCTTTTTAAAGACTTGATTCTCCCCACACTTAGTTAGCTATGGTGGTGAAATTGTGATTAACTTCGTTGTCAACTTCCATCGGACTATCAATATAATGTTTAACTCTGTGACCATTAACCTTAAATTTAATCCCATTTGAATTTATTAATTCTACTGTTCCGTATGGGAAAACTCTTTTAACTATGAATGGTCCAGACCATCTTGATTTCAATTTTCCAGGAAATAACTTGAATCGTGAATTGAAAAGAAGAACTCTGTCTCCTTCTTTAAATTCTTTTGAACTTCTGATTCTTTTATCATGCCATTTCTTCGTTCTTTCCTTATAGATTAACGAATTTTCGTATGCTTCATGTCTTAATTCTTCTAATTCGTTTAGTTGACTTAAACGTAGACGTCCAGCTTCATGTAAATCAAGATTACATGTCTTCAAAGCCCAGAATGCTTTGTGTTCAATTTCTACTGGAAGATGACATGCTTTTTCGTAAACGAGTTTAAAAGGTGTGGTTCCAATTGGAGTTTTGTAGGCTGTTCTAAAAGCTCAGAGTGCATCCTCCAATTTCATGGACCATTCCTTCGGATTTGATCCTACGGTTTTCTCTAGAATACGTTTTAAAGCTCGGTTGGTATTTTCAACTTGTCCACTTGTTTGTGGATGATAAGCGGTGGAGATTTTATGAGTTACTCCATATCTTTTAAGAACTTTCTCAAGTTGATTATTACAGAAATGATGAAAGGACCCGTTCATATACATTATAAACGATTTACAATAGTTGATTACATCGCGGGGTATTTGACCTCTATATGATACGTTTTACAAACATTGCATTCGTTTTTAAAAGACAAACTTTCTTTACATCTAAAATTGACGGCATGCATACCATTTCATATTACATCCAACTATAATTGACTTAATATTAATCTTGATGAACTCAACGACTCGAATGCAACGTCTTTCAAAGTATGTCATGAATGACTCCAAGTAATATCCTTAAAATGAGCTAATGCACAGCGGAAGATTTCTTTAATACCTGAGAATAAACATGCTTTAAAGTGTCAACCAAAAGGTTGGTGAGTTCATTAGTTTATCATAATCAACCATTTCCGTAATAGTAATAGACCACAAGATTTCATATACATAAACGTTTTAATAAAAATATTCTAAGTGGTTGAGCACTTGGTAACCATACTTAACATTTAATCAACGTCGCATATTCCCTTTATTATGAAATCTCACTACACTGTACCAAGTGTAGTCACTGAAACGAAGTACTGTGCAACCGTTGAATACTGGTCGTCCAGTCCGGTTGGGGTTGTCAGGCCCGATAGATCTATCAACAGGATTCGCGTTTACAATACCGCATGTAAATGGTAGTTACCAAACTATTAGGGAAAAATATGCAAAGTGGTACAACTCAACGTAGAATATGTTTTTAGTACTTGTGTCCATTTCGTAAAACAGTTATAAAACAGTGCATGTATTCTCAGCCCAAAAATATATATAAAAAGGGAGTAATGAAACTCACAATACTGTATTTTGTAGCAATTATGTATATGACGGCACTGAACAAGTGCAGGGTTTGTCTCGGATTCACGAACCTATATTAAGTATATATATTTATATGTTGGTCAATATCTATCTAACAATTTAGGTCAAGTCGTCGTGCATCACAATCCTAATGCTCGAGACCGACATGCAAAAGTCAACAAAAGTCAACTTGACCCAAAATGACTTCCAAAATCTATACATGTTTATTATATAACTTATATATAGTCGTTTTATATATTTAAATATATTTATCAGATCTTATTATACTAAATAATACAAGTCATTTATTAATAAATAAAAATTTATATTTAAATTCATATATGATAAAAATATACTTTTATATATCTCAAGTAATAAAATTTATAAAATTCACTTAATATCATAAAAATATAGTGGTATGTATTATTAATGTAATTATATTACGTATGGTAAAAATATCTTTGTACGTATATTTATTTGATAAAATAATATTGATAATAATAATAATGATTAAAATAATAAAATGATAGTTTCAATAAAAATATTAATTTTTAGTAATAAAGATAATTTTTGTAACAATATCAACTGATAACAATTATAATAATCGTTTTAATAATAATATTAAAATTAATAATAATTCAGTTGACCATATCTTTTAATCCGTTCATCGAACTCAGACGATTTCTAAATAAAAAGTTATTAATTTTTCTTTAGCTTTTCAACGACATGCATATCATATACCTTATCTCAGTAGCATATGTATCAAATTCGTGATTTACCATAAACTATTTAACGACGAAACTAAGTATACAAACATGCATAATCATATATACTCGAGCACTAGTCAGGGATACACTATTAATATATAAAAGATAAGATATGAATGCTCACGTATCAATATTGCAGGAAAGTATGTAGACGCAACAAAAATGATAAACGTTAGGTTGACCTCACGAGCAATACCCTCGAACAATACCCATAACCTCCATAGCTATAACCCATAATTTCCTTAGCTTTATCCCGTTTGAAAACTTATTTTGAAATCGTCTGAATATAACTCCGTCGTAGTATTTTATGTATACTAATAATATCTTGAAATAATACTAAGTAAATATATATATGTAATTCGATTGAGAGAGTTTAGAGAAATATATTTTCAAGTTTCTATGAAATAATGAAACCTATTAAACTCTATTTATAATAGATTTTTGAATTATTAAAGTGAATTATTAAAGTATGAATTATTAAAGTATGAATTATTAAAGTGAATTATTAAAGTATGAATTATTAAAGTGAATTATTAAAGTGAATTATTAAAGTTAAAGTAAAGTAAAAGTAAAGTAAAAGTAAAGTAAAGGTAAAGTTAAAGTATAGTAAAAGTATAAAACTATGTACGTATAATACGCGTATAAATATATTTAATATTAATTTAAATCGTTATATCATAAAACATTTTAGAAAAGTAGAATTATATATATTCATAATAGGTTTCAAGTTTTTAAATTACAATCTGTTGGTGAAGCATGGGATAAAGTCCAAAGGTTTAATAAACGTATGAAATCATCTTAATAAAAAATGTCGAGTTACTTAACTTGTCGATATCCAACATCTAAGTTATTTACACTCCATGTTCTTACTTATAGATCACTTTACCATTTTTCGAATATTGTCAAAAAGAATAGATTTCTTAAATCACTGTGGACCTCATAACATTGGCCCGTAATCATATCATAATGTATCTGATAATTCAATTATTTGATATTATCTCTTAATTCTGTCGATAAATATATCGAAACAAATACGTTCATGTAAAGTATCATATATCTAATACTTTGTTAATGTTTTCAGTTAATATTATATATTATATATACATATCTATATACACATAATTGTTCGTAAATCGTCGAACACGGTCAAAGGGTAATTGATTACATGAATGTAGTTCCAAACTTTTTGAGATTCAACATTACAAATTCTGCTTATCGTGTCGAAAACATATAAAGGTTAGGTTTAAATTTGGTCGGAAATTTCCGGGTCGTCACAGTACCTACCCGTTAAAGAAATTTCATCCTGAAATTTGATCGAGGTCGTCATGGCTAACCATAAAAATGTTTTCATGACGGATATGTGTTGATAGATAGGATTTTATTACCATAGAGTAATATGGATAAAATGATCCGATTACTCGAAGCGTATGAGTGAAGCTATCACAAAATAGTGGAATGAGGAATATAAGTTTCGTCATAATTTTTGACGTAGTCATGGTTGAATTCTGGAATTCAAGGGATTAAAAAAAATCTTGAAAATCTATAAGATCTGTTTCTTCGAGATTTAAGGAAATTAGGATCTCTTTAATTAAATGCGATGATCTGTCCCGATTACTACGTCTGATATTTCCCTTATATATTTACCTTTTCCATTCGATTAGTTTTTACCACTTCTATACTCAATTCCAATTTCAAATGATTGTTAAAATGCTTAATCCAGTTCTAATCCTTGTCCTTATCCTTACTATCGCAACAATCATTCTCCTTTTCCAACTTCCACCGGAGGAATCTGTTTTCTTCTACTTCGCCCTTGGGGTTATAGTGTTTTTAATTCTCCCGTGTCTTTATGTTGCGATAAACATTGATATACATGGTTTGTAATTTATGTGTTGTTATTGGACTTTATATTCTCCCTTACATTTCAGAGTTTCATACTTTTGTTGTCTCTTCCCGGCTTTAAGTCAAGCGAATAATGGTCCAGAATTAGTAGGTATGAAGTTTTGGATGAACATAGTTAATGTTCTAAGAAGAAAATCGTAATGGTACGATCTTGATTTGGCAAATTACCAGAATATCCGGAAAGATAGAACTATCAAGAAGATATGTTCTTAATATGTTTGGAGATTTGGTAGAATGTAAGAGTCGTGTAAATGGCACATGATGACGGTATGTTCTGTGAATCATCACGTTCCATTAGAAACTCAGCATGAATTACTGTAATATAATCACGTTGATCAAGTGTCATTATATTATACTAACTCATGCTTCAGTTCCCAACACTACTTCAAAACATTCATATTTGAATTTTTTTTTCAGAATTTAGAAACCAACACAGTTTCTTTTATGTTGCAGATATTATGGAGAGATAAATGATCTCAGATAAGAATAGTTGTGAAAATATCTCCAGAAATATGGAGAATATGTATAATGAGAGATACGAAGATATCTTATAATATTTAAGATAAGATGATGATGAAGAATAAGGTCCGCAAAGGTTTAGAGTCAGGAGCAAGGTATTCGTTAATGACTTCGTCAAAAACAGAATCATCAAGATTCTTTAAATATAGACTTTGGTCCTTGTATTTGTCCTTGGTCTCCTTCACGGTCTGCTCAATCCATTGTTCAGTACCAACTCTTCTATTTTTCTGGGCTTTACCAACACATTATTCTTTGTCATCAAACTTATGACTGTTAAAGTCGTTTACAGTTTCTGCTGCTTCATTAGCATTTCGAGAACTAATTCACAGTTTGAGATGTTTTTCAGAAACTTCACATTCGAAGTGTGTAAATTTAGGAGATAGACGTTATATGTATATATATAACTATTGAAGTAGAAATGCTGCGAGATTTCAAAATACTGATTGCTGATTTTCAGTAATTGGTATGGCAATTCTTGTTGCAAGATGCAGATGAGTAAGAGATGGAGTTTCAATGAATAAGTATAGTGACTTTTCGGAGAGGTTTAAGTCGAAGGTTAATGAAGTTGTTGATAAGTTTACTGCTAATGTGGTTAAATATGAAAGGTTCCCCAGTAACGATGGTGAAAGGGCAGCGTATCTATCGAAGTTATAATAAAATTAGTTTTACTGAAAAGTCGAAGTTGACTTGTTGGAGCTGTGACAAAACTGGCTACTTTGAAAAGAATCGTAAGGTTGTTTTTGCTAATAAATGCTAAAGAATTCAACGCGGGTACGTGTTAAACTATGACTTTGGGTTCGAGAGTTTTTCAGGTACAAGACTTCGGGTAATGTGTGATTGGATCATCATCTCGATTGTTCCTTATTTGAAGTGTCTTCCGAAATTTTGAAGCATTTTAAATGCAGCTTGTCATTGTCAATATCCAAAGGATAAATTCGTCATAAATCTTGATTGATTCTCGTATCCTTTTGAAAGGACCCGTTCATATACATTATAAACGATTCACAATAGTTGATTACATCGCGAGGTATTTGACCTCTATATGATACATTTTACAAACATTGCATTCGTTTTTAAAAGACAAACTTTCTTTACAATGAAAGTTGACGGCATGCACACCATTTCATAATACATCCAACTATAATTGACATAATAATAATCTTGATGAACTCAATAACTCGAATACAACGTCTTTCAAAATATGCCATGAATGACTCCAAGTAATATCCTTAAAATAAGCTAATGCACAGCGGAAGATTTCTATAATACCTGAGAATAAACATGCTTTAAAGTGTCAACCAAAAGGTTGGTGAGTTCATAAGTTTATCATAACAATCATTTCAATATATTAATAGACCACAAGATTTTCGTTTATAAATATATGTACACTCGCAAGTGTATAAAAGTATTCTATAAGTTGTAGGCACCCTGAAATGTCCCGTTCTTATTGATTAAAAACGTTCCATATTAATTGATTTCGTTGCGAGGTTTTGACCTCTATATGAGACGTTTTTCAAAGACTGCATTCATTTTAAAACAAACCATAACCTTTATTTTATCAATAAAGGTTTAAAAAGCTTTATGTAGATTATCAAATAATGATAATCTAAAATATCCTGTTTACACACGACCATTACATAATGGTTTACAATACAAATATGTTACAACAAAATAAGTTTCTTGAATGTAGTTTTTACACAATATCATACAAGCATGGACTCCAAATCTTGTCCTTATTTAAGTATGCGACAGCGGAAGCTCTTAATAATCACCTGAGAATAAACATGCTTTAAACGTCAACAAAAATGTTGGTGAGTTATAGGTTTAACCTATATATATCAAATCGTAACAATAGACCACAAGATTTCATATTTCAATACACATCCCATACATAGAGATAAAAATTATTCATATGGTGAACACCTGGTAACCGACATTAACAAGATGCATATATATAAGAATATCCCCATCATTCCGGGACACCCTTCGGATATGATATAAATTTCGAAGTACTAAAGCATCCGGTACTTTGGATGGGGCTTGTTGGGCCCGATAGATCTATCTTTAGGATTCGCGTCAATTAGGGTGTCTGTTCCCTAATTCTTAGATTACCAGACTTAATAAAAAGGGGCATATTCGATTTCGATAATTCAACCATAGAATGTAGTTTCACGTACTTGTGTCTATTTTTTAAATCATTTATAAAACCTGCATGTATTCTCATCCCAAAAATATTAGATTTTAAAAGTGGGACTATAACTCACTTTCACAGATTTTTACTTCGTCGGGAAGTAAGACTTGGCCACTGGTTGATTCACGAACCTATAACAATATATACATATATATCAAAGTATGTTCAAAATATATTTACAACACTTTTAATATATTTTGATGTTTTAAGTTTATTAAGTCAGCTGTCCTCGTTAGTAACCTACAACTAGTTGTCCACAATTAGATGTACAGAAATAAATCGATAAATATTATCCTGAATCAATCCACGACCCAGTGTATACGTATCTCAGTATTGATCACAACTCAAACTATATATATTTTGGAATCAACCTCAACCCTGTATAGCTAACTCCAACATTCACATATAGAGTGTCTATGGTTGTTCCGAAATATATATAGATGTGTCGACATGATAGGTCGAAACATTGTATACGTGTCTATGGTATCTCAAGATTACATAATATATAATACAAGTTGATTAAGTTATGGTTGGAATAGATTTGTTACCAATTTTCACGTAGCTAAAATGAGAAAAATTATCCAATCTTGTTTTACCCATAACTTCTTCATTTTAAATCCGTTTTGAGTGAATCAAATTGCTATGGTTTCATATTGAACTCTATTTTATGAATCTAAACAGAAAAAGTATAGGTTTATAGTCAGAAAAATAAGTTACAAGTCGTTTTTGTAAAGGTAGTCATTTCAGTCGAAAGAACGACGTCTAGATGACCATTTTAGAAAACATACTTCCACTTTGAGTTTAACCATAATTTTTGGATATAGTTTCATGTTCATAATAAGAATCATTTTACCAGAATAACAACTTTTAAATCAAAGTTTATCATAGTTTTTAATTAACTAACCCAAAACAGCCCGCTGTGTTACTACGACGGCGTAAATCCGGTTTTACGGTGTTTTTTGTGTTTCCAGGTTTTAAATCATTAAGTTAGAATATCATATAGATATAGAACATGTGTTTAGTTGATTTTAAAAGTCAAGTTAGAAGGATTAACTTTTGTTTGCGAACAAGTTTAGAATTAACTAAACTATGTTCTAGTGATTACAAGTTTAAACCTTCGAATAAGATAGCTTTATATGTATGAATCGAATGATGTTATGAACATCATTACTACCTTAAGTTCCTTGGATAAACCTACTGGAAAAGAGAAAAATGGATCTAGCTTCAATGGATCCTTGGATGGCTCGAAGTTCTTGAAGCAGAATCATGACACGAAAACAAGTTCAAGTAAGATCATCACTTGAAATAAGATTGTTATAGTTATAGAAATTGAACCAAAATTTGAATATGATTATTACCTTGTATTAGAATGATAACCTACTGTAAGAAACAAAGATTTCTTGAGGTTGGATGATCACCTTACAAGATTGGAAGTGAGCTAGCAAACTTGAAAGTATTCTTGATTTTATGTAACTAGAACTTGTAAAATATATGAAGAACACTTAGAACTTGAAGATAGAACTTGAGAGAGATCAATTAGATGAAGAAAATTGAAGAATGAAAGTGTTTGTAGGTGTTTTTGGTCGTTGGTGTATGGATTAGATATAAAGGATATGTAATTTTGTTTTCATGTAAATAAGTCATGAATGATTACTCATATTTTTGTAATTTTATGAGATATTTCATGCTAGTTGCCAAATGATGGTTCCCACATGTGTTAGGTGACTCACATGGGCTGCTAAGAGCTGATCATTGGAGTGTATATACCAATAGTACATACATCTAAAAGCTGTGTATTGTACGAGTACGAATACGGGTGCATACGAGTAGAATTGTTGATGAAACTGAACGAGGATGTAATTGTAAGCATTTTTGTTAAGTAGAAGTATTTTGATAAGTGTATTGAAGTCTTTCAAAAGTGTATAAATACATATTAAAACACTACATGTATATACATTTTAACTGAGTCGTTAAGTCATCGTTAGTCGTTACATGTAAGTGTTGTTTTGAAACCTTTAGGTTAACGATCTTGTTAAATGTTGTTAACCCAATGTTTATAATATCAAATGAGATTTTAAATTATTATATTATCGTGATATTATCATGTATGAATATCTCTTAATATGATATATATACATTAAATGTCTTTACAACAATAATCGTTACATATATGTCTCGTTTAAAAATCATTAAGTTAGTAGTCTTGTTTTTACATATGTAGTTCATTGTTAATATACTTAATGATATGTTTACTTATCATAGTATCATGTTAACTATATATATATCCATATATATGTCATCATATAGTTTTTACAAGTTTTAACGTTCGTGAATCACCGGTCAACTTGGGTGGTCAATTGTCTATAAGATACCTATTTCAATTAATCAAGTCTTAACAAGTTTGATTGCTTAACATGTTGGAAATATTTAATCATGTAAATATCAATCTCAATTAATATATATAAACATGGAAAAGTTCGGGTCACTACAGTACCTACCCGTTAAATAAATTTCGTCCCGAAATTTTAAGCTGTTGAAGGTGTTGATGAATCTTCTGGAAATAGATGCGGGTATTTCTTCTTCATCTGATCTTCACGCTCCCAGGTGAACTCGCGTCCTCTACGAGCATTCCATCGAACCTTAACAATTGGTATCTTGTTTTGCTTAAGTCTTTTAACCTCACGATCCATTATTTCGACAGGTTCTTCGATGAATTGAAGTTTTTCGTTGATTTGGATTTCTTCTAACGGAATAGTGAGATCTTCTTTAGCAAAACATTTCTTCAAATTCGAGACGTGGAAAGTGTTATGTACAGCCGCGAGTTGTTGAGGTAACTCAAGTCGGTAAGCTACTGGTCCGACACGATCAATAATCTTGAATGGTCCAATATACCTTGGATTTAATTTCCCTCGTTTACCAAATAGAACAACGCCTTTCCAAGGTGCAACTTTAAGCATGACCAACTCTCCAATTTCAAATTCTATATCTTTTCTTTTAATGTCAGCGTAGCTCTTTTGTCGACTTTGGGCAGTTTTCAACCGTTGTTGAATTTGGATGATCTTCTCGGTAGTTTCTTGTATAATCTCCGGACCCGTAATCTGTCTATCCCCCACTTCACTCCAACAAATCGGAGACCTGCAATTTCTACCATAAAGTGCTTCAAACGGCGCCATCTCAATGCTTGAATGGTAGCTATTGTTGTAGGAAAATTCTGCTAACGGTAGATGTCGATCCCAACTGTTTCCGAAATCAATAACACATGCTCGTAGCATGTCTTCAAGCGTTTGTATCGTCCTTTCGCTCTGCCCATCAGTTTGTGGATGATAGGCAGTACTCATGTCTAGACGAGTTCCTAATGCTTGCTGTAATGTCTGCCAGAATTTTGAAATAAATCTGCCATCCCTATCAGAGATAATAGAGATTGATATTCCATGTCTGGAGACGTCTTCCTTCAAATACAGTCGTGCTAACTTCTCCATCTTGTCATCTTCTCTTATTGGTAGGAAGTGTGCGGATTTGGTGAGACGATCAACTATTACCCAAATAGTATCAAAACCACTTGCAGTCCTTGGCAATTTAGTGATGAAATCCATGGTAATGTTTTCCCATTTCCATTCCGGGATTTCGGGTTGTTGAAGTAGACCTGATGGTTTCTGATGCTCAGCTTTGACCTTAGAACACGTCAAATATTCTCCTACGTATTTAGCAACATCGGCTTTCATGCCCGGCCACCAAAAATGTTTCTTGAGATCCTTGTACATCTTCCCCGTTCCAGGATGTATTGAGTATCTGGTTTTATGAGCTTCTCTAAGTACCATTTCTCTCATATCTCTAAATTTTGGTACCCAACTCCTTTCAGCCCTATACCGGGTTCCGTCTTCCCGAATATTAAGATGCTTCTCCGATCCTTTGGGTATTTCATCCTTTAAATTTCTCTCTTTTAAAACTCCTTGTTGTGCCTCCTTTATTTGAGTAGTAATGTTATTATGAATCATTATATTCATAGATTTTACTCGAATGGGTTCTCTATCCTTCCTGCTCAAGGCATCGGCTACCACATTTGCCTTCCCCGGGTGGTAACGAATCTCAAAGTCGTAATCATTCAATAATTCAATCCACCTACGCTGCCTCATATTCAGTTGTTTCTGATTAAATATGTGTTGAAGACTTTTGTGGTCGGTATATATAATAATTTTGACCCCATATAAGTAGTGCCTCCAAGTCTTTAATGCAAAAACAACCGCGCCTAATTCCAAATCATGCGTCGTATAATTTTGTTCGTGAATCTTTAATTGTCTAGACGCATAAGCAATCACCTTCGTTCGTTGCATTAATACATAACCGAGACCTTGCTTTGATGCATCACAATAAATCACAAAATCATCATTCCCTTCAGGCAATGACAATATAGGTGCCGTAGTTAGCTTTTTCTTCAATAACTGAAACGCTTTCTCTTGTTCATCATTCCATTCAAATTTCTTCCCTTTATGCGTTAATGCAGTCAAAGGTTTTGCTATTCTAGAAAAGTCTTGGATGAACCTTCTGTAGTAACCAGCTAGTCCTAAAAATTGGCGTATGTGTTTCGGAGTTTTCGGGGTTTCCCACTTTTCAACAGTTTCTATCTTTGCCGGATCCACCTTAATACCTTCTTTGTTCACTATGTGACCGAGGAATTGAACTTCTTCCAACCAAAATGCACACTTTGAAAACTTAGCGTACAATTCTTCCTTCCTCAATACTTCTAACACCTTTCTCAAATGTTCACCGTGTTCTTGGTCATTCTTTGAGTAAATAAGTATGTCATCAATGAAAACAATGACAAACTTGTCAAGGTATGGTCCACACACTCGGTTCATAAGGTCCATGAACACAGCTGGTGCATTAGTTAAACCAAACGGCATGACCATAAACTCGTAATGACCATAACGTATTCTGAAAGCAGTCTTTGGAATATCATCTTCTTTCACCCGCATTTGATGATACCCGGAACGTAAGTCAATCTTTGAATAAACAGACGAGCCTTGTAGTTGATCAAATAAGTCATCGATTCTCGGTAGTGGGTAGCGGTTCTTGATGGTAAATTTGTTCAACTCTCGGTAGTCGATACACAACCTGAATGTACCATCTTTCTTCTTGACAAACAAAACAGGAGCTCCCCACGGTGATGTGCTTGGTCGAATGAAACCACGCTCTAAAAGTTCTTGTAATTGGCTTTGCAGTTCTTTCATCTCGCTGGGTGCGAGTCTGTAAAGAGCACGAGCTATTGGTGCAGCTCCTGGTACAAGATCTATTTGAAATTCAACGGATCGATGTGGGGGTAATCCCGGTAATTCTTTCGGAAATACATCGGGAAATTCTTTTGCAATGGGAACATCATTGATGCTCTTTTCTTCAGTTTGTACTTTCTCGACGTGTGCTAGAACAGCATAGCAACCTTTTCTTATTAGTTTTTGTGCCTTCAAATTACTAATAAGATGTAGCTTCCTGTTGCCCTTTTCTCCGTACACCATTAAGGGTTTTCCTTTTTCTCGTATAATGCGAATTGCATTTTTGTAACAAACGATCTCTGCTTTCACTTCTTTCAACCAGTCCATACCGATTATCACATCAAAACTCCCTAACTCTACTGGTATTAAATCAATCTTAAATGTTTCGCTAACAAGTTTAATTTCTCGATTCCGACATATATTATCTGCTGAAATTAATTTACCATTTGCTAATTCGAGTAAAAATTTACTATCCAAAGGCGTCAATGGGCAACTTAATTTAGCACAAAAATCTCTACTCATATAGCTTCTATCCGCACCCGAATCAAATAAAACGTAAGCAGATTTATTGTCAATAAGAAACGTACCCGTAACAAGCTCCGGGTCTTCCTGTGCCTCTGCCGCATTAATATTGAAAACTCTTCCGCGGCCTTGTCCATTCGTGTTCTCCTGGTTCGGGCAATTTCTAATAATGTGGCCCGGTTTTCCACATTTATAACAAACTACATTGGCATAGCTTGCTCCGACACTACTTGCTCCGCCATTACTCGTTCCGACACCATTTGTTCCTTTCGTTCTATTAACCCCTGGTCCGTAGACCTCACACTTCGCCGCGCTATGACCATTTCTTTTACACTTGTTGCAAAATTTGGTGCAGAACCCCGAGTGATACTTTTCACACCTTTGGCATAGCTGCTTCTGATTGTTGTTGTTGTTGCGGTTATTATTGTTGTTGGGATGATTGTTGTAGTTGCTGTTGTTGTTGTTGTTGTTGTTGTTGTTGTTGTTGTTGTTGTTGTTGGGCCGTTTGTTGTAGTTGCGATTGATGTTGCGATTGTTGGGATAATTGTTGCGATTGTTGTTGTTGTTGTATTGGTGATTCTTATCACCATTTTCCTCCCACTTTCTTTTGACTTGCTTCACATTGGCCTCTTCAGTAGTCTGTTCTTTAATTCTTTCTTCAATCTGGTTCACTAGTTTGTGAGCCATTCTACATGCCTGTTGTATGGAGGCGGGCTCGTGTGAACTTATATCTTCTTGGATTCTTTCCGGTAATCCTTTCACAAACGCGTCGATCTTCTCTTCCTCATCTTCGAATGCTCCCGGACACAATAGGCACAATTCTGTGAATCGTCTTTCGTACGTGGTAATATCAAATCCTTGGGTTCGTAACCCTCTAAGTTCTGTCTTGAGCTTATTGACCTCGGTTTTGGGACGGTACTTCTCGTTCATCAAGTGCTTGAATGCTGACCACGGTAGTGCGTACGCATCGTCTTGTCCCACTTGCTCTATATAGGTATTCCACCATGTTAATGCAGAACCTGTGAAGGTATGCGTAGCGTACTTCACTTTGTCCTCTTCAGTACACTTACTTATGGCAAACACCGATTCGACCTTCTCGGTCCACCGTTTCAATCCGATCGGTCCTTCGGTTCCATCAAATTCCAAAGGTTTGCAGGCAGTGAATTCTTTGTAGGTGCATCCTACACGATTTCATGTACTGCTAGATCCAAGGTTATTGTTGGTATGTAGCGCATCCTGTACTGCGGCTATGTTTGAAGCTAGAAAAGTACGGAATTCCTCTTCATTCATATTCACTGTGTGTCGAGTAGTCGGTGCCATTTCCTTCAAAATAGTCAAATGGAACAAGTTAATCATACAGAATATTAAGAGTAGTTAATAGTATTTCGTAGCATAATATGAACTCATTTATAAAAGCTTTTTCTTCATATTAGCGTTTTATAAGTTTAAATTCGGGTAGTACCTACCCGTTAAGTTCATACTTAGTAGCTAATATACAATTCAACTACTACAATTCTATATGAAAAACTGATTATAATAATATTTCGCGTTCAAACTTTTACACAATATTTTACAAACTTACAATACCGCTTATTTTACATATAGCATGAAATATAGCACACAATAAATTTGATACAAGATGGTTGTGAAGATAATTCTAGCTAGTACACAAGTCGTTTAGCAAAGGCAATAAAGACACGTAATTCATACGTCCAGAAACAAGTCATGCATTCTGGTTTTACTAGGATTACTGATGTTATGCGAGGTGTATATAAAATAGTTTATATTTTACTAGGAAAAACTATTAAATACGATACAATTTTACACAAGATATTTATTTATTTATAGAATGGATATACTTAAACCTTGCTACAACACTTATAGGCAGTGTACCTAATCGTACAGTAGTGTAGTTTTTAGTAAGTCCGGTTCGTTCCACAGGGAAATCTTTAAACAAAGCTCAACGCTATATTAGTTTACTTTTATAAAAATACAAATATATATATAAGTAATATTATTATTATAAAGGGGGGTTTTTACCGTTTAATGACCGGTTTGTCGATTTTAAAACTTTAGTCGCAGTTAAAACCTAATGTAAAATATAAAATAAATACAAGACTTAAATTAAAGCGTAAAGTAAATAACGATAATGAAATTGCGAATAATAAAATTGCGATAATTAAAAAGTACGATAATTAAAAGTGCGATTAAATAACAATAAATAAAAGTGCGATAATTAGAAGTGCAATTAAATATAAAATAAAGGAAATTAAATATGAAATAAAAGAATTATGCTTATTTAAACTTCCGTAATCATGATGTTTGACGTGTTGATTTTAGTTTTATGCCCATGGGTTAATTGTCCTTTGTCCTGGATTATTTAATATGTCCGTCTGGTTTTTGTCCATAACAGTCCATCAGTCATAAATATAAATTGCAAGTGTCCTTGTCAAATTATTATTATACCCGAAGTTAAATATTCCAACTAATTGGGGATTCGAATTGTAACAAGGTTTTAATACTTTGTTTAATGAATACACCAGGTTATCGACTGCGTGTAAACCAAGGTTTTACCACTTTGTTAACAATTACACCAATTACCCTTGAATGTAATTTCACCCCTGTTTTAATTATTCTAGTGGCTATTAATCCATTCCCGTGTCCGGTTAAATGAACGATTATTCGTACATATAAATACCCCGCCCATCGTGTCCGATTGAGTGTATATGGTAGTTTATAGGGACGCCCAATTGTAAATCTTTATATTAACATTAACAAACTTTCATTTAGTTAAACAAATATAAAGCCCATTAATAGCCCATAGTCTAATTTCCACAAGTGTCGTTCTTTTGTCCAAACCCCAATTATGGTACAAAGCCCAATTACCCAATTTTAGTAATTAGCCCAACATCATGATTACTTCGTTTTAAATAAGCATAATAATAACTTAGCTACGAGACATTAATATAAAAAGGTTGAACATAACTTACAATGATTAAAAATAGCGTAGCGTTACACGGACAGAATTTCAACTTACACCCTTACAACATTCGCTAACATACCCTTATTATTAGGATTTAAAATTAAAATTTAAAATTAAAATATAAATTATATATATATATATATCGTATATATTGAGAGAGATTAAAATTATGTTTTAAAACTCGGCAGAAAACTGGCTTTATATAGGACCTGACCAGCAATTTCACTCCATGCGACTCGCATGGATTTGTGCCTCTGGCCATGCGAGTCGCATGGCCACCCTGGATCCAGCCAAATTGCTTTGTTTTCTTCTTGCCGACGTAATATAATATATATAATAATAATATATAATATAATATATAATTATATAAAATTATATATATATTATATTATATTCTTGTGCATAGTAGACTAGATATTTTTGGTCCGTTGCGTCGGGCGTTTCTTCTTGGCTCAAGTCCCGGTTCCGGATTTTCGGACGTCTTCGCGTATTATTTTATATCGTGTACTTTGCGTCTTGTAACTTGTACTCTTGTCATTTTGAGACGTTCCCCATCAATATTTTTAAACTTTTTTAGTTGTCTTTTGTACTTTTGAGCTTTTTGGTCGTTTGCGTCTTCAATTCGTCGAATCTGTCTTTTGTCTTCACCTTTTATTATTTAAACGAATATCACTTGTAAATAGAACAATTGCAACTAAAAGCTTGTCTTTCTTGAGGAATAATGCTATGAAATATATGTTCGTTTTTAGCATTATCAAATATTCCCACACTTGAGCGTTGCTTGTCCTCAAGCAATATCGTCTTGAAATACAAGAATCACTTCTTTATTCTTCACACTTTGTACATCAGTGATTTCTATACGGCGATATAAACAATGGTAGTAACGATATGGTTTACAGTCCCACATGACTATAAAAATTTAGATCCATTAAGGAAATTGGATCTTTATGAAAACATTTGATCTTTTGAAATCTAGTTTTTACCCTAGATAAGCTTTCCGGAATAACCCTTTACCGGTGTTTGCAAAATATTTTTGTGGGTTTGGTGGGTTTCAGATTTGAAAATTTTAGCTCAAAACTTGCGGTTTTGTGTCACCCACTTGCTAACCTTGTATTTGGAAAGCAACACGTCCAGTTTACTTGTCCCGTATATTACCTTTCGGTAAACTACCGTCCGGTTGTAAAGGAAAGCGTTGAACAAGCAACTGTTAAGGCAATGTCCCGTGACATGCTTTTGATTATGGTCTATAACGTGTCGGACGCAATTACTATCCTTGGTAGGAGCAATAGTAAAGCTCACCCTTATAATTTTTCGGTCTGGCACAAGGTCCTGTCTTTGACCATGTTATGCAACCACCGTTCTTACGGTTGACACCCGATTTAGTTCAGGTGACCTAATGAATTCCAGGTGAATTCCTAGGATTTTACGTTCAATGGTAATGAACGCATTGAAAATAGGGTTTTCAGAAAACAAATCGGTTTGTAATTTTGATCAAAATATTTTCTCGTTTAAGCTCGAGTTTAGATATCATTGAATTCCATGAGTTTGAATTCTCAATCTTTAAGGTCAATCTCTAGGATTGAGTAATATCAGTCTTAAAAGCTGATTTTTAATCTTTAAGGAGATTATCCTTTCTGGGGATCTGATTCATTAGTCTTATCCAGCTAATTTGCATGGTGCCCCCCATTGTACGAGATAAATCCTTCTCATGGTTAGGATAAATCTGACCACTTGGCGACCCTGTTTAATGCTGAGGTCCGTGGATTTCCTGCTGATTTTAGTGATGACTTTTCTAAATTTTTCGTCAACCTACAGCTGGTCTGGACGACAACTTCATGACCTAAATCAAGAAGCGCGTTTCTTTTTCGGAAGACTTTACTTCCTTTTAGTGATGGAATTGATTCATCGTGTAGATCCATCTCTTCTTTTCTTTCATCGGGTAAAATAGTTTAGTTTAGTCCAAAGCAAAAGTATTTTCAGTTATTTGTTACAGATATATGTGACATATGTTTAAAATAACTTGGTAAATTTTCCCACACTTGGCTTTTTATTTTTCTTTTTATCGTCCTCTATTCCATTTTAAATGAATTTTAACATTTTAGTTTGTTTCTTAATTTATGTCCTTTCCGAGGTAACAATAATTTCGGTGTTAAAACCTAGTTTTATCGTTCATAAATATGTATAAACATGATTTTGAATTCATTTAATTGAAAATTTTGAAAAATTTACTAGAATTGGGTAGTTAGTATATAAGACTAGGGCTGTTCTTTTTTATCAGAGAGCACTAGATTCTAATACAACTACTGCTTTACTAGTATTTTTAATGGTAACCAAGTGTTTAATATAAAAATTTTAAAATCCGAAAGAATTTAACCCCTTCCCACACTTAAGATCTTGCAATGCCCTCATTTGCAAGAAATCAGTAACAATTTAAATTATTGAGGGTGATTTGTGTGAAAATGATTAAATTTTTACCAAAGTTTCCAAATATATTGGCGTTTGTTTGCTGAATGATAAATGGTGCACGTCATTTGTTCATTCCGTCTTGTTGTTATTTCACATATATTTTGCATCATTGTCGTCAAAATTACTTGCTTTTGCTGAACTTAATGCCAGTCTTTGAAAACGCTTTGTTTTACCCTGTTTTGTGCATAAAATAGAATACATACAATACAAATATAATCATACATGTAATTTGAAATGGAACTTTGGCATCCCACTTTCAAACTATAAGAAAAATATTAGTACACAATAATAATAAAATATCAAACATTACATAAACGTAATAAAATGTTAAGTGTTTAAAATAAAAATAAAAATTACCAACTTATCTCTACTGATCAGGAGGTGGGTTAGGAGGAAAATTAGGATATGGATCCCAATTCATGTTCGCGTCCGGGTTCCATGGCTGATTATAGGTGAACTGGTATGCTGCGTCATAATCATATGAATCATAGGGTGGTCTCATTTCTGGCTGATGTGCGGGATAGTATGCGGGTCGGGTCGGATAATACATCTCGCCAGGCTGCAACTGGCTTATAATTTGGCGCTGATGATAATCCCATCGGCCATGCTCTCGTTGCCGGGAATGCTCGTAGTCATTCCGACGTTGCCATGCCTCGTACTGCATATGCCTATCATAGTTCGTCATGTATTCATCCTCCATACGAACGCCTAAATCAAGAGCAGTCTCCCGAACAACTCCTATAATGTTGTTCGCCTCTTCCATCTCGTCATCCGAACCTCTCTCTACCTGTCGCTGAGGTCCCTCGTATCGATATACCCGACCACGTCTCATCAATAATACTCTTGCACCGTGATAAAGGTTTGAACTTATAGTTTCACCTCCGTCCTCTATTTCGTTCATTGGACCCCCTTGGTGCTTATCTACACCTAAATACTCTCCAATGAGAGTAATGAAAATACCACCACCTATAATACTCCCCGATTTCATCCCCGAAACTACATTAGCGAGATAATAACCAACACAATAGGGAATGTTAACGAAACTCCTCGGGTCTCTAATACACTTGAGGTAGAACAAATCGTTTACGGTCAATTTCTCCTTATTTCTTCCCCTTTGTGTAATTGTGTTTGCTAAGAATCTATGAATCACCCGGAGTTCAGCTCTGTCTATATCTAAGTATGTATGATTTCCACTGGCGTGAAATTCATTAAAGTGGGACATACGCCTCCAGATGGCGTTAATATCAAATTCCCTATCTACCCTTTCTCCTTGGGCAATCAGGCTATTACAGTCGGGGCTCAAAAGTTCAGCAGGGGTGTAAATCTGTAAGGCCCTAGCTAAATCTATCATGGACATTCTGTACATGCGTCCACCTAACAGAAATCTAATAAAGCTTCTATCATCTATCCTCCTAACATCACTGTTTAACTTAATAGTACTAAGTAATTCTATACACCATTCCCTATATATGGTTCTACGAATGGAAAATAGGCGCATCCAATCGTTAAACTGAGAATTACCATACCTTTGCACCAATAATTCCCGAATCGGTTCGGCAAGGTTAACTGTTTCCAAAGGTACCCAGTCAATTGCCCTTGGCATTTCAACAACCTTAAAGTAGAGAATGTGCATGTTCTTTTGATAATCTGGATACTCTATCCAACATCGATCAAATCTCAGATTTGGGTGTAACTGATCTTCATTAATGTCTAAGCTCAGAATCCTTTGATGTGGAGCGAATTGACGAAACTGATTCATGAATAATTGATCTTGATCGTGATATGGAATATGTTGCTCCTCCTGTTCTTCTTCTTCTTGTTGCATATGTTGTTCTTGTTCATGAAACATTTCCGGTTCGGGCTCTGGTTGTCTAGATGATGATGCTCCTGAACCTCCAGTATCGGCTCTCTGTAAAACACATTAAACACAAAAATTGTGCATCCAAATATGCATTAGTGTTAGCAAAATAATAACTTGAAACAATTATGATGACATGTTCAATTCATAACACATTTTATACACATTTTCTTAACAATAACAATTCTACATTTTTACATACGAAAATGTGTACAATGTTTTATCACATTTAAACTCTTAAATATGTCAACAATAATCATTATGGCAATTAAACACTTGTTACATGGCATTCAAATCAAACTAGTGCTCATTTTCATATTTTTGTCAAGTCTACACTTTTTCAAATAAGCATATACGAAAAATGTACATCAGGTTCATAAGCATTTATCTCAAATAACATGCCAAAATAATCACTACTAGCAATGAAACAAGTTTCAAATGGCCTTTATATCAAATTATCCAAGTTCATGAATTTTTAGACTTAAAAAGTCCACTTTAATTCTCAAAAACATGTTTAGGCTCAAGGTTTGGATCAATTAACTACCTAAACATGTTACACTACTTAATTTAGTAACAATTCATGACAAAAATCGGCCATAACCTGTTATATCAAAAAGCCCCAAATTGCTCAAGAACACAAACCCTAGATTCTTAAAAAATTTGAAGTTTTTAGCTTCAATTCATGTTAAATAGCTTCTATCTAGGATATACATGCATAATATAACAACAATTTAGCTCTAATTACACCTAAATTTAACAAAATCAAAATATAAAGTTTCTAGCTCAAGAACACAAAAATTCGAATTTAAAGAGATTAGGGGTGAAATCTTTACCTTTCTCCTGAAGGGGTTGAGACTACTGAATCTAGGCATGATTATTGTGAAATTTTTGCAAGAAATTTGGTGAAAAATGGCGGATTTTTGAGAGTATTTGGGTGCAAGTTCGTGTATATGTGTGTGTATTTTGTGAAGACAGAGAAGCTCGGCTGGAATTTTGATCCTGGCCAGTTTTTATTAGCCATGCGACTCGCATGGAATAAGCCTTTCCCCCATGCGACTCGCATGGGGTTAAATTCCAGGTATTTTTTTTTTTTTTTTTTTTTTATATATAAAATCTTATACTTTTAAAACATAAATAAATAAAATTTTAAAAATTTTGTTTCTTTTTAGGACGAGGTCGTTTCGGGACGATGCCCTAGTCTGTCCCTCGACAAAATTTTAAAATTTTGTCATTTTCAAGCGATTGTTTTAAAAGCTTAGATTTTTGGATTTTTTAATTTTTTTTGGCATACTTTAAATCAAAAAGATTAAAAATAATGATAATAAAAGTTCTCGTCCCTCCCTCGGGTAAAGCAATTTCGGTTCAAAGACCTAGTCTTCAACTTACGACGAATTTTAAAAATCATATTTTTAACTTAATGAGATAAAGTAAATTTTTGTTTTTAAATTCACACAACATAAATATAAAATTCAAAATTAATATTAAAAATTCACACCAAACTTAAAATTTGAAATGCATAAAATTAAAAATTCATATTTTAAAAATTCACACCAGACTTAATTTAAAAATTCATATTATAAATTCACACCAAACTTATATTAATTTTTCAAATATTTACAATTTTAAATATATTGTTTTTACAAAGTTTACAATATTAATTTAAGATTTATATTAATTTTAAAAACATGGTAAAAATAAAATTAAAAATCTTTTTGTCTTTTTATCCCACTTTAATCAATCAAATATTATCAAAAATATGCGCCCCTCTTTTCGGTAAAGTAATTTCGGTTCCAAGACCTAATTTGACTCATGACGAATTTTTGAAATATTTTGGGTTGATTGATTAAAGATATTTATACCTTAAGAATAAACGTTAAATTTCGCAGTGATGTAATAAATTTTTGAATGATATCAATAATTTCGGTCGCCAAACCTAATTTTATTTAATACCAATTTAATACTTTTTAGCGAACAAATTAGCGTTTATTATCAAAAGGTTAAAAATAAAAATAAAAATAAAAACTGTACAGACATACCTGTGAAATAGATTTCTTAGTTATATGATCTATTATATTCATAAGATAGTCGGTTTAATTGGTTTTCCATGACTGCATAGGCGTAACCTCGAGCATTCATTGTATTTTCTTCTAAACATATGAACGGTCCGTCTCTGCATAAAGTAACAAATTCGGTATTTGAATAGGTTTGATTATTTGAACATTTACCTCCATGTGACCATTTTTCGCATTTGTGACATCTTTCTAGGTGTCGTGCTCTTCTTTTCGCTGCGGATTTTGATTTTCCTTTACCAAATTGTAACTTATTATCTTCGCATCTGGATCCTTTTCTAACTCCGTCCATTCTTTCTCTGATTACTGATACTAATTCACTCGGTAGTATGTCATTATTTCTTTTAGTGATCAAAGCGTGTAGCATTAGACCATGGTTTAATTCACAGGCAGTCTTCATTTTGTAAAAACCTAAAAAAAATAAAAATTCAGAATGGGGGGAGAAGACTAGTTCTTTAGGGTTTGCTAGGGAAAGACCATTCGGGTTCCATTTTCGAGAACTACACGAAAACAGACAATCTAACTCTAACAGAAATACATATTATCCTTTAAAGACTTGATTCTCCCCACACTTAGTTAGCTGTGGTGTCAAAATTGTGATTAACTTCGTTGTCGACTTCCATCGGACCATGTATGTAATGTTTAACTCTGTGACCATTAACTTTAAATTCAATCCCATTTGAATTTATCAATTCTATCGTTCCGTATGGGAAAACTCTTTTGACTATGAATGGTCCAGACCATCTTGATTTCAATTTTCCAGGAAATAGCTTGAATCGTGAATTGAAAAGAAGAACTCTGTCTCCTTCTTTAAATTCTTTTGAATTTCTGATTCTTTTATCATGCCATTTCTTCGTTCTTTCTTTATAGATTAACGAATTTTCGTATGCTTCATGTCTTAATTCTTCTAATTCGTTTAGTTGACTTAATCGTAGACGTCCGGCTTCATGTAAATCAAGATTACATGTCTTCAAAGCCCAAAATGCTTTGTGTTCAATTTCTACTGGAAGATGACATGCTTTTCCATAAACAAGTCTAAAAGGTGTGGTTCCAATTGGAGTTTTGTAGGCTGTTCTAAAAGCCCAGAGTGCATCCTCCAATTTAATGGACCATTCCTTCGGATTTGATCCTACGGTTTTCTCTAGAATACGTTTTAAAGCTCGGTTGGTGTTTTCAACTTGTCCACTTGTTTGTGGATGATATGCGGTGGAGATTTTATGAGTTACTCCATATCTTTTAAGAATTTTCTCAAGTTGATTATTACAGAAATGAGTACCCCGATCACTTATTAAAGCTTTCGGTGTTCCAAACCTTGCAAAAAGACGTTTTAAAAAGTTGACTACAACTCGTGCATCGTTAGTTGGGAGAGCTTGTGCTTCCGCCCATTTAGATACATAATCAATGGCTACGAGTATATATAGATTATTATGAGATTTTGGAAATGGACCCATAAAGTCAATACCCCAAATGTCAAATACTTCACATACTTGGATGACATTTTGTGGCATTTCATCACGTTGACTTATTTTTCCGGTCCTTTGACATGCATCACAGGATTTGCAAAGAAGGTGTGCGTCTTTGTAAATTGTAGGCCAATAGAATCCAGCTTCATAAACTTTTCTTGCTGTTAGTTGAGGCCCATAATGCCCTCCTGTTGGTCCTGTGTGACAATGGTTTAATATTTTACTAGCTTCATCTCCAAATACACATCGGCGTATTATTCCATCGGGACAACTTTTAAACAGATGTGGATCTTCCCAGAAATAGTGTTTTATATCACTGAAGAATTTCTTTCGTCTTTGGTACGATAATCCTTTTTCAAGGAATCCACAAACTAAGTAGTTTGCATAGTCTGCAAACCATGGGATTTCTTTATAATCTATCTTCAATAGATATTCATCAGGAAAGTTGTCTTGTATGGCCGATTCATTTAGAACTTCTAACTCAGGATTTTCAAGACGAGAAAGATGATCAACGGCGAGATTTTCTGCTCCCTTTTTATCTCGGATTTCAATATCAAACTCTTGTAAGAGTAAGATCCAACGGATTAATCTTGGTTTAGCATCTTGTTTTGAAAATAGGTATCTAAGAGCAGAATGGTCGGTATAGACCACCGTTTTTGCTAGAACGAGATATGATCGAAATTTGTCAAAAGCAAAGACAATAGCAAGGAGTTCTTTTTCAGTAGTTGTATAGTTCGTTTGTGCTCCTTGTAATGTCTTACTAGCATAATATATAGGTTGAAATCGTTTTTCAATCCTTTGTCCTAAAACGGCTCCCATTGCAAAATCACTTGCATCGCACATTAGTTCAAATGGTAGATTCCAATTTGGTGTTATCATGATCGGCGCATTAGTGAGTTTCTCTTTAAGAATATTAAAAGATTTGATACATTCATCTGAAAAGATGAATGGAGCATCTTTTTCTAGGAGTTTATTCATAGGAGTGGCAATTTTAGAAAAATCTTTTATGAAACGTCGGTAAAAACCGGCATGCCCTAAAAAACTCCTAACTCCTCTAACATTGGTGGGATGTGGAAGTTTAGCAATTACATCTACTTTAACTCTATCCACTTCAATTCCTTCTTTTGAAATTTTATGTCCAAGAACGATGCCTTCTTTAACCATGAAATGGCATTTCTCCCAATTAAGTACTAGATTTGATTTTTCGCATCTAATTAGCATTCGTTCCAGATTAACTAGACATGATTTAAATGTATCACCGAAGACTGAAAAGTCATCCATGAATACTTCCATGCATTCTTCTATCATGTCGTGAAAAATTGCCATCATACACCTTTGAAAGGTTGCAGGGGCGTTACAAAGTCCAAATGGCATGCGTTTGTAAGCAAAAGTACCATAAGGGCACGTGAATGTGATTTTCTCTTGATCTTCGGGTGCTATTGGAATTTGAAAATATCCGGAAAATCCATCTAGAAAACAATAGTAACTATTTCCGGCTAATCTTTCCAACATTTGATCTATGAAAGGTAAGGGAAAGTGATCTTTTCTGGTGGCGTCATTTAATTTTCTATAATCAATACATACACGCCATCCTGTTACAGTCCTAGTAGGAATAAGCTCATTTTTCTCATTTGTAATGACAGTCATGCCACCCTTCTTCGGCACGCATTGAACTGGGCTTACCCATGGACTATCAGAGATTGGATATATCAAACCTGCATCTAGCAGTTTAATAATTTCTTTCTTAACTACATCTTGCATATTAGGATTTAGTCTTCGTTGGCATTGCACATACGTTTTATGATCTTCTTCCATAAGGATTTTATGTGTGCAATACGAAGGACTTATTCCTTTAATATCATGAATCTTCCATGCAATGGCTGGTTTATGAGCTTTCAACACAGAAATGAGTTGTGATTTTTCATTTTCAGTAAGAGAAGACGATATTATTACAGGTAATTCAGATTCACCATGTAAATAAGCATATTCCAAATGGTTTGGAAGTGGCTTTAACTCTAATTTCGGAGGTTCCTCTATCGATGATTTATATTGATATCTGTCTTCTTCTTTTAGCATTTGAATTTCTTCTGTTGTTGGTTCATATCCATTAGCTATAAGTGTAGCTAACATTTCAGCTTCATCAATTGGTTCATTACCTTCTCCTAAAGAGCATTCTCCTGTTCCTTGTAATTCTGGAAATTCTTCTAATAATTCTGCATGTGCATCTATAGTTTGAATATAATAACATGTATCATCTGCAGATTGTGGTTGTTGCATTGCTCTATCAACTGAAAAGGTAACACTCTCATCCTCTATACTTAGGGTCAGTTTCTTACCGAACACGTCTATCATTGCTTTAGCCGTGTTTAAGAATGGTCTTCCTAATATGAGAGGAACTTGAGAATCTTCTTCCATGTCCAGAACAACAAAATCTACTGGGAATACTAAAGTACCAACTTTAACTAGCATGTTTTCCATTATCCCTCTAGGATATTTTATTGATCTATCGGCTAGTTGTATGCTTATTCTGGTTGGTTTTAATTCTCCAAGGTCTAGTTTAGTGTATAGTGAATACGGCATTAGATTTATACTAGCACCTAAATCTGCTAATGCTTCTATTGAACTAAGACTACCCAGAAAACATGGAATTGTGAAACTTCCTGGATCAGATAGTTTTTCTGGTATCTTATTCAACAGCACTGCTGAACAATTAGCATTCATAGTAACAGCCGAGAGTTCTTCCATTTTCTTTCTATTCGTGATTAGATCTTTCAAGAATTTAGCATATCTTGGCATTCCTGAAATCACATCAATGAAAGGAAGATTTACATTTATCTGTTTAAACATATCCAAGAATTTGGATTGCTCGGCTTCAAGTTTTTCTTTCTTCATTTTACTCGGGTAAGGAAGTGGTGGTTGGTATGGTTTAACATAAGGTTTATCCTTAACTGTGTTATCTTCGTTAACCTTTTCAACTACCGGTTCTTTTTCCTTATCTTGATCAGGTTGTGGTTCTTGTGGAGTAGGAATGGTTTCATCAGAAGTTACAGGTATTTCAGGTGGTTTAAGTGTTGTACCACTTCTTGTGGTAATAGCTTTAGCTGTTTCATTCCGGGGGTTAGCGTTTGTATCACTAGGTAGACTTCCCGGTTTTCTTTCACCTATTAACCTTGCTAGGTTACTTACTTCTTGTTCCAGATTTTGAATAGAAGCTTGTTGATTTCTAAATGCTTGAGCATTTTGTTCATTGGTTTGTTTTTGAGATGTGAAAAACTGCGTTTGAGTTTCAACTAGCTTCGCCATCATATCTTCTAAATTTGGCTTTTTATCATCGGTTTGTTGTGGTGGTTTGTTTTGAAAATTCGGTCTTTGCTGATTATAAGTATTATTGGATACTTGTTGATTGCTAGGACCTTGTTGGTTGTTGTATGGAATATTTCGGTTATAATTCTGGTTTTGATTGTAAATCGGTCTTGGCGGTTGATAATTATTCTGATAATTATTTCCAGGCCTTTGGTTTATGTATGAAATATTCTCTCTTTGTTCCATTGTTAATTCAATACTGAGACAATCTTTTTTCAAATGTGGTCCTCCACACTGCTCACAACTAATTCGTATTGAGTGAATATCCTTAGTCATCTTTTCCATTCGTCTCTCCACGGCATCTATCTTTGTGGAAATGGAATCTAAGTCATGGCTAGAATCGGCTCTAGCTGCTTTAGATGATCTAATGATATCTTTTTCTTGGTGCCACTCATGTGAGTGGGAAGCAGTGTTATCAATAATTTTGTAAGCATCAGTTTCGGTTTTCTTCATAATAGAACCACCAGCTGCTATATCTATGTCTTTTCTTGTAGTGATGTCGCATCCTCGGTAGAATATTTGTACTATTTGACAGGTGTCTAAACCATGTTGCGGACATCCTCTTAATAACTTTCCATATCTTGTACACGCCTCATATAGAGTTTCATTTGGTTTCTGTGTGAACGTAACAATTTCTGCTTGAAGTCTTACGGCTTTAGATGCAGGAAAGAATTGTTTAAGAAATTTGTCAACTAAAACATCCCATGTATCAATCGCTCCTTCAGGTAACGATTCCAACCAATCTTTGGCTTCTCCCTTTAAAGTCCAGGGAAATAACATGAGATATATCTGTTCATCCTCCACTTCTCGGATTTTAAATAGTGTGCAGATCCTATTAAAGGTACGTAGATGTTCATTTGGATCTTCCTTCGGCGCACCACTAAATTGGCATTGATTAGTCACCATGTGTAGAATTTGTCCTTTGATTTCATAATCTGGCGCATTAATGTCTGGATGAGTAATTGCGTGACCTTGGCCAGTGCGTTTAGCTCTCATTCGGTCTTCCATACTTAAAGGTTCCAGATTCTCCATAATTGAATTTGTTGAATCGGTATCACTAGATGATTCTGATTTAATAGTTCGTTCCTCAACAATCTCTGTTTGAATGATTGGTGGTTCCGGAGGAAAGTTTAATGGTTCAGGATCTACGAACCGTTCCTGAATATTCTCTGGATTCTCAATTGTGAGGTTGGGTTCAAAAAATGGATTATCGGTAATTTGAACTGAAGTACTTGGTCGACTGGATGACGATTCTAAAGAAAAATCAACGGCGGTTATATTTGTTAAACGATGTCTTGATCTAGTCACAGGTGGTGAACGTACAAATGGTGATGAACGTCTTGCTCGGTGCATTCACTGAATATCCTATTAGTTTTTAAAAAGGAAAGAAAAATTATAATAAGTTATCCAATCAATAGACTTTTCTGATTTTGCCCACGTTTCGAATAGCCAAAAGATGCAGCAGAGGGGCAGGATTCGTTTGGTCTCAATATAATTGAGGACTGTTTGGCTCCAATAACCCGGTCCACGTACAAATCCAACTATTACTACGAACCATAAAATTTTGATGTCTATCAATTTAACCACTCAAAATAAATTTTCGTAATTTTAAGAAATTTAGATAAGAAGTAGAATAAATTCTAAGTCCTAAAACTAGAATAGCGAGAAATAAGAGAGAAAAAGAGTTCGTCGCAAAAGGTCGAAAAAGGAAAAATGGTTGAAAAATAAAAGGTGACGGAAAAATAAAAGAAACTTATCAAAACTTAAAAATACTTAACTAACCTAACCTTATTACTACATTAACTTAAAATTATAATCGCAAATTGAAATTATTAATTGGAATGATAATTGGTACATAGTAAAAGGTGTCTAAAAATATTAAAGCTTACAGGAAAAACTAAATCCCAAATGGAAATAACTTAAAAAGAAACTAAAACTTAAAAAGGCGTCGCAAAATTCTAAAGCACCTAAATCTTAGTCTAAAGAAAAAGCACTTAAGGAATTTTTACGGCAAAGCCTAAAAATCTAGGAGTAAAAATGACTATAGCAAAAACTAAGTTTAAAATTAAATATGAGCTAAAAATACAAATCTTACGCTACAACGATTAAAAAGGGACAAAATATAAAAGTTATAAAAAGTTATAAAAATATTAGATTTTATAAAAATATTATTTTTATATTTTTTTTATATTATAGTATTAAGTAAATAAATAATAAAACTAAACAAAAGTAAAAATAACTAAATAAATTAAAAACTTAATTATAATAATAATAATAGTTTTAGGGTTTTAGTAATAATAATTTAATAATATCCGTAATAAATGCGTTTTTAGGGTTCGGATGTGGCCTTGTCAGACCCCTCATGCGAGTCGCATGATTTAAGAGGGTGGGTCATGCGAGTCGCATGGATACCCTGAACTGGTTCAATTGGACTGGTTCAAATGACAGGTCACGTAATATTTAATATTTTATTTTCTTTTTTTTTCTGTTTTAAATTTAAATAAAATATATATATATAATTAAAATAAAAACTTAAAAATAAACTTAAAATACTTTATAATTTTGTAAAAATATACTTAAAATATTTTTTTTTTTTTACGATTTTAAAAGCTTTTTTTTTATATATTTTTTAATTTTTAAACAAAAATATAAATTTTACAAAAAATAATTATAACTTAAAAATTAAAAATATGGCGTTTCGCTTCGGCGAATGTCCCCGGCAGCGGCGCCAAAAATAACTTGATGTTATGCGAGGTGTATATAAAATAGTTTATATTTTACTAGGAAAAACTATTAAATACGATACAATTTTACACAAGATATTTATTTATTTATAGAATGGATATACTTAAACCTTGCTACAACACTTATAGGCAGTGCACCTAATCGTACAGTAGTGTAGTTTTTAGTAAGTCCGGTTCGTTCCACAGGGAAATCTTTAAACAAAGCTCAACGCTATATTAGTTTACTTTTATAAAAATACAAATATATATATAAGTAATATTATTATTATAAAGGGGGGTTTTTACCGTTTAATGACCGGTTTGTCGATTTTAAAACTTTAGTCGCAGTTAAAACCTAATGTAAAATATAAAATAAATACAAGACTTAAATTAAAGCGTAAAGTAAATAACGATAATGAAATTGCGAATAATAAAATTGCGATAATTAAAAAGTACGATAATTAAAAGTGCGATTAAATAACAATAAATAAAAGTGCAATAATTAGAAGTGCAATTAAATATAAAATAAAGGAAATTAAATATGAAATAAAAGAATTATGCTTATTTAAACTTCCGTAATCATGATGTTTGACGTGTTGATTTTAGTTTTATGCCCATGGGTTAATTGTCCTTTGTCCTGGATTATTTAATATGTCCGTCTGGTTTTTGTCCATAACAGTCCATCAGTCATAAATATAAATTGCAAGTGTCCTTGTCAAATTATTATTATACCCGAAGTTAAATATTCCAACTAATTGGGGATTCGAATTGTAACAAGGTTTTAATACTTTGTTTAATGAATACACCAGGTTATCGACTGCGTGTAAACCAAGGTTTTACCACTTTGTTAACAATTACACCAATTACCCTTGAATGTAATTTCACCCCTGTTTTAATTATTCTAGTGGCTATTAATCCATTCCCGTATCCGGTTAAATGAACGATTATTCGTACATATAAATACCCCGCCCATCGTGTCCGATTGAGTGTATATGGTAGTTTATAGGGACGCCCAATTGTAAATCTTTATATTAACATTAACAAACTTTCATTTAGTTAAACAAATATAAAGCCCATTAATAGCCCATAGTCTAATTTCCACAAGTGTCGTTCTTTTGTCCAAACCCCAATTATGGTACAAAGCCCAATTACCCAATTTTAGTAATTAGCCCAACATCATGATTACTTCATTTTAAATAAGCATAATAATAACTTAGCTACGAGACATTAATATAAAAAGGTTGAACATAACTTACAATGATTAAAAATAGCGTAGCGTTACACGGACAGAATTTCAACTTACACCCTTACAACATTCGCTAACATACCCTAATTATTAGGATTTAAAATTAAAATTTAAAATTAAAATATAAATTATATATATATATATATATATCGTATATATTGAGAGAGATTAAAATTATGTTTTAAAACTCGGCAGAAAACTGGCTTTATATAGGACCTGACCAGCAATTTCACTCCATGCGACTCGCATGGATTTGTGCCTCTGGCCATGCGAGTCGCATGGCCACCCTGGATCCAGCCAAATTGCTTTGTTTTCTTCTTTCCGACGTAATATAATATATATAATAATAATATATAATATAATATATAATTATATAAAATTATATATATATTATATTATATTCTTGTGCATAGTAGACTAGATATTTTTGGTCCGTTGCGTCGGGCGTTTCTTCTTGGCTCAGGTCCCGGTTCCGGATTTTCGGACGTCTTCGCGTATTATTTTATATCGTGTACTTTGCGTCTTGTAACTTGTACTCTTGTCATTTTGAGACGTTCCCCATCAATATTTTTAAACTTTTTTAGTTGTCTTTTGTACTTTTGAGCTTTTTGGTCGTTTGCGTCTTCAATTCGTCGAATCTGTCTTTTGTCTTCACCTTTTATTATTTAAACGAATATCACTTGTAAATAGAACAATTGCAACTAAAAGCTTGTCTTTCTTGAGGAATAATGCTATGAAATATATGTTCGTTTTTAGCATTATCAATTACTTCCCATCCTTGGTCTTGTGGAACATAACCGTTATGGCCGTTGATAAGACAGCGTGTTGTAACGTCGTCAAAGGGACGAGGGTTACGTAATGTCCAACAGTCCCGTAATAATCTAAAAACCTCATTTCTTACCCCAATTACCGACTCCGTCACTTGTGGAAACGTTTTGTTTAATAGTTGTAGCCCGATGTTCTTGTTCTCACTTTGGTGAGAAGAGAACATTACTAATCCGTAAGCATAACATGCTTCTTTATGTTGCATGTTAGCCGCTTTTTCTAAATCACGAAGTCCAATATTCGGATATATTGAGTCAAAATAATTTCTTAACCCGTTGCGTAAAATAGCATTTGGGTTCCCCGCAATATATGCGTCAAAGTAAACACATCGTAACTTATGGGTTTCCCAATGTGATATCCCCCATCTTTCAAACGAAAGTCTCTTATAAACCAAGACATTCTTGGAACGTTCTTCGAATGTCTTACAAACTGATCTCGCCTTAAATAGTTGTGCCGAGGAATTCTGGCCGACTCTAGACAAGATTTCATCAATCATGTCTCCGGGTAGGTCTCTTAAAATATTGGGTTGTCTATCCATTTTGTGTTTTTATACTGTAAAATAGACAAGAGTTAGATTCATAAAAAAAATACTTATTAATACAAGCAATTTTTATATATATCATAAAGCATAAGCACACTATATTACATATATTACACCACACGAATACAAATATCTTATTCCGACTCGCTTATTTCTTCTTCTTCGGTTTTGGTTCGTTTTGCCAAGTTTCTAGGGATATATGATGTTCCCCTAATACGAGCCATCGTTATCCACATTGGTTTAGAAAAACCTGGTGGTTTAGAGGTTCCCGGGTCATTGTTACAACTTAAGGACATCGAGGGTTGACGATACATATAAAGTTCATCGGGGTTGGAATTAGATTTCTCTATTTTTATGCCCTTTCCCTTATTATTTTCTTTTGCCTTTTTAAATTCAGTTGGGGTAATTTCTATAACATCATCGGAATTCTCGTCGGAATCCGATTCATCGGAGAATTGGAAATCCTCCCAATATTTTGCTTCCTTGGCGGAAACACCATTGACCATAATTAACCTTGGTCGGTTGGTTGAGGATTTTCTTTTACTTAACCGTTTTATTATTTCCCCCACCGGTTCTATTTCTTCATCCTGTTCCGATTCTTCTTCCGGTTCCGATTCTTCTTCCGGTTCCGACTCTTCTTCCGGTTCCTCTTCGGGAACTTGTGAATCAGTCCACGAATCATTCCAATTTACATTTGACTCTTCATTATTATTAGGTGAGTCAATGGGACTTGTTCTAGAGGTAGACATCTATCACATAATATCAAACGCGTTAAGAGATTAATATATCACATAATATTCACATGTTAAAAATATATAGTTTCCAACAAAATTTGTTAAGCAATCATTTTTCAAGTAAACACGGTCGAAGTCCAGACTCACTAATGTATCCTAACAAACTCGATAAGACACACTAATGCAAAATTCTGGTTCTCTAAGACCAACGCTCGGATACCAACTGAAATGTCCCGTTCTTATTGATTAAAAACGTTCCATATTAATTGATTTCGTTGCGAGGTTTTGACCTCTATATGAGACGTTTTTCAAAGACTGCATTCATTTTAAAACAAACCATAACCTTTATTTCATCAATAAAGGTTTAAAAAGCTTTATGTAGATTATCAAATAATGATAATCTAAAATATCTTGTTTACACACGACCATTACATAATGGTTTACAATACAAATATGTTACAACAAAATAAGTTTCTTGAATGCAGTTTTTACACAATATCATACAAGCATGGACTCCAAATCTTGTCCTTATTTAAGTATGCGACAGCGGAAGCTCTTAATAATCACCTGAGAATAAACATGCTTTAAACGTCAACAAAAATGTTGGTGAGTTATAGGTTTAACCTATATATATCAAATCGTAACAATAGACCACAAGATTTCATATTTCAATACACATCCCATACATAGAGATAAAAATTATTCATATGGTGAACACCTGGTAACCGACATTAACAAGATGCATATATATAAGAATATCCCCATCATTCCGGGACACCCTTCGGATATGATATAAATTTCGAAGTACTAAAGCATCCGGTACTTTGGATGGGGCTTGTTGGGCCCGATAGATCTATCTTTAGGAATCGCGTCAATTAGGGTGTCTGTTCCCTAATTCTTAGATTACCAGACTTAATAAAAAGGGGCATATTCTATTTCGATAATTCAACCATAGAATGTAGTTTCACGTACTTGTGTCTATTTTGTAAATCATTTATAAAACCTGCATGTATTCACATCCCAAAAATATTAGATTTTAAAAGTGGGACTATAACTCACTTTCACAGATTTTTACTTCGTCGGGAAGTAAGACTTGGCCACTGGTTGATTCACGAACCTATAACAATATATACATATATATCAAAGTATGTTCAAAATATATTTACAACACTTTTAATATATTTTGATGTTTTAAGTTTATTAAGTCAGCTGTCCTCGTTAGTAACCTACAACTAGTTGTCCACAATTAGATGTACAGAAATAAATCGATAAATATTATCTTGAATCAATCCACGACCCAGTGTATACGTATCTCAGTATTGATCACAACTCAAACTATATATATTTTGGAATAACCTCAACCCTGTATAGCTAACTCCAACATTCACATATAGAGTGTCTATGGTTGTTCCGAAATATATATAGATGTGTCGACATGATAGGTCAAAACATTGTATACGTGTCTATGGTATCTCAAGATTACATAATATATAATACAAGTTGATTAAGTTATGGTTGGAATAGATTTGTTACCAATTTTCACGTAGCTAAAATGAGAAAAATTATCCAATCTTGTTTTACCCATAACTTCTTCATTTTAAATCCGTTTTGAGTGAATCAAATTGCTATGGTTTCATATTGAACTCTATTTTATGAATCTAAACAGAAAAAGTATAGGTTTATAGTCAGAAAAATAAGTTACAAGTCGTTTTTGTAAAGGTAGTCATTTCAGTCGAAAGAACGACGTCTAGATGACCATTTTAGAAAACATACTTCCACTTTGAGTTTAACCATAATTTTTGGATATAGTTTCATGTTCATAATAAGAATCATTTTACCAGAATAACAACTTTTAAATCAAAGTTTATCATAGTTTTTAATTAACTAACCCAAAACAGCCCGCGGTGTTACTACGACGGCGTAAATCCGGTTTTACGGTGTTTTTTGTGTTTCCAGGTTTTAAATCATTAAGTTAGCATATCATATAGATATAGAACATGTGTTTAGTTGATTTTAAAAGTCAAGTTAGAAGGATTAACTTTTGTTTGCGAACAAGTTTAGAATTAACTAAACTATGTTCTAGTGATTACAAGTTTAAACCTTCGAATAAGATAGCTTTATATGTATGAATCGAATGATGTTATGAACATCATTACTACTTTAAGTTCCTTGGATAAACCTACTGGAAAAGAGAAAAATGGATCTAGCTTCAATGGATCCTTGGATGGCTCGAAGTTCTTGAAGCAGAATCATGACATGAAAACAAGTTCAAGTAAGATCATCACTTGAAATAAGATTGTTATAGTTATAGAAATTGAACCAAAGTTTGAATATGATTATTACCTTGTATTAGAATGATAACCTACTGTAAGAAACAAAGATTTCTTGAGGTTGGATGATCACCTTACAAGATTGGAAGTGAGCTAGCAAACTTGAAAGTATTCTTGATTTTATGTAACTAGAACTTGTAAAATATATGAAGAACACTTAGAACTTGAAGATAGAACTTGAGAGAGATCAATTAGATGAAGAAAATTGAAGAATGAAAGTGTTTGTAGGTGTTTTTGGTTGTTGGTGTATGGATTAGATATAAAGGATATGTAATTTTGTTTTCATGTAAATAAGTCATGAATGATTACTCATATTTTTGTAATTTTATGAGATATTTCATGCTAGTTGCCAAATAATGGTTCCCACATGTGTTAGGTGACTCACACGGGCTGCTAAGAGCTGATCATTGGAGTGTATATACCAATAGTACATACATCTAAAAGCTGTGTATTGTACGAGTACGAATACGGGTGCATACGAGTAGAATTGTTGATGAAACTGAACGAGGATGTAATTGTAAGCATTTTTGTTAAGTAGAAGTATTTTGATAAGTGTATTGAAGTCTTTCAAAAGTGTATAAATACATATTAAAACACTACATGTATATACATTTTAACTGAGTCGTTAAGTCATCGTTAGTCGTTACATGTAAGTGTTGTTTTGAAACCTTTAGGTTAACGATCTTGTTAAATGTTGTTAACCCAATGTTTATAATATCAAATGAGATTTTAAATTATTATATTATCGTGATATTATCATGTATGAATATCTCTTAATATGATATATATACATTAAATGTCTTTACAACGATAATCGTTACATATATGTCTCGTTTAAAAATCATTAAGTTAGTAGTCTTGTTTTTACATATGTAGTTCATTGTTAATATACTTAATGATATGTTTACTTATCATAGTATCATGTTAACTATATATATATCCATATATATGTCATCATATAGTTTTTACAAGTTTTAACGTTCGTGAATCACCGGTCAACTTGGGTGGTCAATTGTCTATAAGAAACCTATTTCAATTAATCAAGTCTTAACAAGTTTGATTGCTTAACATGTTGGAAACATTTAATCATGTAAATATCAATCTCAATTAATATATATAAACATGGTAAAGTTCGGGTCACTACACACCCGGTAACAAGCCTTAACGTTCATGTTTTACCCTCTGAAGTACACCAGATCAGGTGTGTTTAAAATAACCTCGAAGTACTAAAGCATCCCATAGTCAGGATGGGGTTTGTCAGGCCCAATAGATCTATCTTTAGGATTCGCGCCTACCGTACATAGACAAGTAGTTTAATGTTACCAAGCTAAGGGTATATTTCTGGTTTAAACCCACGTAGAATTAGTTTTAGTACTTGTGCCTATTTCGTAAAACATTTATAAAAACAGCGCATGTATTCTCAGTCCCAAAAATATATATAAAAGGGAGCAAATGAAACTCACCATACTGTATTTCGTAGTAAAAATACATATAACGTCATTTAACTAGTGCAAGGTTGGCCTCAGATTCACGAACCTATATTAATTATATATATTTATATGTTGGTCAATATTTGTCTAACAATTTTTGGTCAAGTCATAGTGTACCACAATCCTAATGCTCGAGACTAATATGCAAAAGTCAACAAAAGTCAACTTGACCCAAAATGACTTCTAAAATTTATACGTGTTTATTATATAACTTAACTATAGTCGTTTTATATATTTAAATATATTTATTAGATTTTATAATAATAAAAGTCATTTATTAATAACAATTTATATTAACGTTTATATATGATAAAATATACTTTTATATATCTTAAGTAGTAAAATTTATAAAGTTCACTTAATATCGTAAAACTATAGTGGTAAGTATTATTAATGTAATTATATTACGCGTGGTGAAAAATATCTTTGTATCCCCTATTTATTTGATAAAATAATATTGATCATAATAATAATAAGTAAAAGTTGTATTATTTTGTAATAATAATTATTATTATTCTATAAAAAAAATAACAATATTTATATTTACTAAAAATGTTATTATGATAAAATGATAATACTAACATAATAGTAATAATGATATTTTATAATAACAATGATATTTCTATTAAAATAATAATGACAATAGTAATAATAATCATTTTAACAATAATACTAAAATTCAGTTGACTATAAGTTTTAATCCGTTCATCGAAACCATTCGATATCTAAATGAAAAGTTCTTAATTTTTCGCTAGCTTTTCAATGACATGCATATCATATACCCTATCTCAGTAGCATATGTATCTAATTTAGGATTTAACAAACCTATCTAAGGACAATATCGAATGTACAAGCATGCATAATCCTATATACTCGAGCACTAGTCAGGGATACCCTATTGATATATAAAAGTTGAGTTATGAGTGCTCACGTATCAATATTGAGATTCAATATTGCAGAAAAGTACGTAGACACAACGGAGATGATAAACACTAGATTGACCTCACAAGCATACCTATGAACCATACCCATCACCTCCATAGCTATAACCCATAATTTCCTTAGCTTCGACTCATTCAAAAAAACTATTTTGAAATCACTCGGACATCACTCCGTCGTAATATTTTATGTATAATAATAATATCTTGAAATAATACAGAGCAAATATATATATATATATATATATATATATATATATATATATATATATATATATATATATATATATATATATATATATATATATATATATATATATATATCGATTGAGAGAGTTTAGAGAAATATATTTTCAAGTTTCTATGAAATAATGAAATCTATTGAATTCTATTTATAATAGATTTTTGAATTATTAAGGTATGAATTATTAAAGTAAATTATTAAAGTATGAATTATTAAAGTGAATTATTAAAGTGAATTATTAAAGTGAATTATTAAAGTATGAATTATTAAAGTGAATTATTAAAGTATGAATTATTAAAGTGAATTATTAAAGTATGAATTATTAAAGTTAAAGTAAAGTAAAAGTAAAGTAAAAGTAAAGTTAAAGTATAGTAAAAGTATAAAAACTATGTATGTATAATACGCGTATAAATATATATAATATTAATTTAAATCGTTATATATATTTAATGAAATAAAATATAAATATCGTTATATTTATTATACTGGTTAAGTAATGAGTTGTCAAAAGTGGTTCTAGATATTTGTAAAAGTTATATACGTTTTAATAATAAAGTTCTTTTTAAACTGAAAACGTTTTTGTACGTTTAAAAATAGATTAATAGAATATTATGGAAACCAATTCTCCACTAGCTTTTGTCTAACTTTCGTAAATGACACTTTTTATTTTTATTTATAAATAGCTTTACAAATTATTCCGAATATCGTTAAGAGGAATAGATTTTCTCAAATCATAGTGGACCTCTCAACAGAGACTTGTAATCATAATTCAATGTTTCTGATAATTCAATCATTTAATATATATTTTTTAATTTCGTCGATAATCATATTGAAACAAATACGTTCATATAAAGCATTATACGTTTAAATACTTTGTTGACATTTTCAATTTATAACATATACACATATACATACATATTCATATATGTTCATTTAATGGTTCGTGAATCATTGGAATTTGGTCGAGGTTTAAATGAATGTATAAACATAGTTTAAAATCCTTGAGATTTAACTTAACAAACATTTCTTATCGTCTCAGAATAATATAAAGATAAAGTTTAAATTTAGTCGAAAATTTCCGGGTCGTCACAGTACCTACCCGTTAAAGAAATTTCGTCCCCGAAATTTGATAGAGGTCGTTATGGCTAACAATGAGAATGTTATTATGACGATTATGAAGTTTTATCATGTCTAAGAAGTATGGATAAAATAATTCGATTACTCGAAGCGTATGAGGGAAGTTATCGTAAATGAAGGAAATAAGATTATAGTGATTCGTCATATCTTTTGACGTCATCACAATTGATCTCCGAATTTAAAGAAAAACTTTGTAATCTATGTTGGATTTGATGCTTCGGTGATTAAGGAGATTATGATTCTCTTCGAATTAATACGATAATCCATCTTGATTTCTCTGTCGGGTATTTCACTATAAATCCACCTCCTTCGTTTCCTTACAACTCACACCTTCTATTCTTTCTCCCTCAACTCATATTTTAAAGTATTTGTCAATATGCTTCATCCAGTACTGATTCTCGATATACTCCTCACTTTCATATCTGTCGTTCTTCTTTTTCATCTGCCTCCAGAAGAATCTATTTACTTCTACTATACTCTCAGTTTTATAGTGTTTTTAGTTCTTCCGTGTCTTTATATTGCTATATGCATCGATATATACGGTTTATAATTTTTGGGTGGTTGTTGGGTTTTATATCTTCCCTTATATTTCAAAGCCCCTGCTTTTGTCTTCTATAATCATTGACATCCACAGTTAATGCTCCCTTTTATTTGCTGCGATTTATACTCCAATTTCTATTTTGGAGTTTTGTCCTTTCATTTCTTCTTCTTGCGATTAAGCAACGTTTGTAATGGTCCAGTATTCGCAGATATGAATTTCAGAATGAACATAGTTAATGTTCTAAGAAGGAAATGGTAATGGCACGATCTTGATTTGTTAATTTACCAGAATACCCTGAAAAGACCGAATCATCATGAAAATATATTCTTGATATTTTTAGAGATTAAATAGAATACAAGAGTCGTGTAACATGGAACATGATGACGGCATGGTCTGTGAATCGTCATGTCCCATTAGAAACTCAGCATGACTTACTGTAATATAATCACGTTGATCAAGTGTCATTATATTATACTAACTCATGCTTCAGTTCCCAACACTACTTCAAAACATTCATAATTTAAACTCGAAAGTTTATAGAATATAGAAACTAATAGTTTCTTATATGATGTAACACTGATAGCGCAAAGAGATAAATGAATTCAGATAAGATTAGTTGTGAAAATATCTTCAGAAATATCGCGGATATTTATAATGAAAGATATGATAATATCTTAGAATTTCTAATATTGATGGATGATGATGAAGATTTGTCTGTAAAGGTTTAGAATAAAGAGTAAGGTATTCGTTAATGACTTTAGCAGGCACTGAATCATTTGAATTCTTTGAAGGCATATTTAGTCTTTGTGATTTATCCACAGCCTCCTTCATAGTCTGTTCAATCCGTTTTCCAGTTCCAAACCTTCTCTTTTTCTTAGCTTTACCACCTTACTATTCTTTGTCATCAAAGTTTTTACTGTTAAGATCGTTTACAGTTTTTGATGCTTCGTCAGCATTTCAAGAACTAGTTTGCAGTTCAAAATATTTTGCAGAACTTCACATTCAAAGTATGTAAGTCCAGGAGATAGACGTTTTACGTACACATATAACTGTTGGCGTAGACATGCTGCGAGATTTCAAAATACTGGTTACTGTTTTCCGATGATTCATATGACAATTCTCGTTACAAGATGCGAATGAGTAAATGATGTGATTTCAATGAATATAATGATTTTTTGAAAAGTCAAAGATAATTGAAGTTGTTGGTAAGTTTATTGCTAAGGTGGCGAGATATGAAAGGTCCCCGGTAATGATGACAAAAGGGCAACGTATCTATCGAGGTTATAATAAGACTAGTCTGACTGAAAAGTCGAACTTGACTTGCTGGAGCTGTGACAAAACTGTCTACTTTGAAAAGGAATTGAAAAGTCATTTTAGCTAATAAATGCCAAAGGGTCTGACACGGATACGCGTCGAACTATGACTTTGGCTTCTAGAGCTTTTTAGGTACAAAAATGTGTGTAATATGTGGTTGGATCATCATCTCGATTGTTCATTGTTTGAAGTGTCTTCGAAAACTTCGGAGAGTTTGAACACAGTTTGTAATCGTTAATATACATATGATGTTCTAACACAGTTTTGAAGTCAAAGTATAGCTTTGAAAGATGTAGGAATCTAAGAGTAATGTCTTCTGTTAAATCATGACTTGGATTTTGATTTGTCAAAGTCAGAATGTGTAATCAAATTTGGGTGAGAATGGTTGTTTTGATTTCTATACAAGAATGTATATTGTTGTGAGATTTTGAGAGTATAGTTGATGATTTGCTTAATCAGATTCGAAAAATGTAACATATTAATTGTGAATTTATATATCTCTCGGGTATTACCTACCCGTTAGAAAAAATTTTCACAATTAATATTTTGTACAACAGAATTTTATTACAGTCTTTATGAAAATATATATGTGCATATTTTCTTCAGATGTAACATAGATTTAATGAGTTAATATTAAATTAAACTCATTTGATTTACGGTTGAAACTAGAACTGAATAATCCCTAAAGACTTTAGAAATTACATAACTTTTACGGAGTATTTATTCAATAAAATTGAAATTATGAATTAATACTTCGTTATTTGTTGGTGTTTGTGGAATTCTTGTGAATTTCGCAAGGTACGAATAATGTTATTTGAAAAGTTTCGAGTACATCGACGATGAAAGTGAAAAATCAAACTTATATTTGAATAATTCATTTGATTTATTATGAATTGGGATTTATTGAATTGAGGCAGAGATTGTAGTGACCCGAACTTTTCCATGTTTATATATATTAATTGAGATTGATATTTACATGATTAAATGTTTCCAACATGTTAAGCAATCAAACTTCTTAAGACTTGATTAATTGAAATATGTTTCATATAGACAATTGACCACCCAAGTTGACCGGTGATTCACGAACGTTAAAACTTGTAAAAACTATATGATGACATATATATAGATATATATATAGTTAACATGATACTATGATAAGTAAACATATCATTAAGTATATTAACAATGAACTACATATGTAAAAACAAGACTACTAACTTAATGATTTTTAAACGAGACATATATGTAACGATTATCGTTGTAAATGAAGGTATTTCATATGCCCGAGAGACATATTAATTAATGTGGCCAATATGTTATGATCCAAGTCGGGTCATACCCAATAACAAGCCGACAACATTTTATGAGTATTTGTTTTAATGAATGGATCTTTAAAATAAATACTAGACACTTAGACTTTAGAAATTGGTTTTCTAAAGATAATATGCTTGAATAATTATTTGGATAATTATAAGTACAAGTTTAATTATTTGGATGATTAAACTTATATGTGTGTGTTATAGTTTTATAAAATGATTTATAAAATTATATGTGCAAGTTAGAATATATATATATATATATATATATTCTATATATACATATATATATCTTTATAAGTGGACTATAAAGATTATATATAAAAGCAACTAAACACATCTTTATAATAGGTTTTATAAAGATTAAATGTACAAGTATGCAAGGCCTTTTATTTAAAAGAAAGTAAAAAAAAAAATTAAACAAGGGGTGGTGGCGGTTTTGGGAACCCAAGACAAGCCACCCCATGCTTGCCTTGGTTCTTGTATATGCTTTATTAGATACATGTATCTTGCACACTAAACACACACATCATTACTTGCAAAATTTGAAAACCAAAACACTCTCTTCCATCTCCATTTTGGCCGCCACCTTGAGCAAGAGAAAAGGGGTTCTTCAAGTTTGTTTTCAAGCTTATTTTGTGTCTAAATCCTAACCACATACAAGGGTGTTGTTATACTAAGGCTTGTGGGTATACAAGCTTGAGGTTTCAA